>NC_135012.1:12723949-13026362 GCF_051020985.1 Nomia melanderi | reverse complement strand
GGCACAACAGTCTGACCAAACGCCGATTTATTCTACTTTCCCATACCCGGTCGCCTATATTTACCTCGCAGTATTTCTCACTTACCTAATAACTGACACGTATAAACACAGTTCCCATTCCGAATGCAAAACTCAATGAACACAATCCCAATAATCTCGAAACATCCCCATCAATCCTAAAACAACATCCACCCTAAAATCTCTAAACAACCCCTCTGCAATTAACAACGCAACTTCCAAACAACTCGTCGCAGTGCATCTAGTTTCCGTTTCACTTTCCGCGAGCATCGAACGTTTCCCCCGTTCCACCGATAAATTACTCCGAGCATCTGCCCGGAGTTTCACGCGGGAATCGCAGCGTCTGCTTTCTGGTTCGTCGCGCGATACGCTATCTTCGCGTCGATTATACGAGCGCCGGTCGCAGCCCGGTTTTTCCGCAGGCCGCTATCGGAAGCATTTCCGCGGGCCGGATCGCGCGATCCGATTCGGCGGCGCGCGTTTCCCGTCCTCGGCGTCGAATCGCCGCCGAGATCGATAACTCTAATTCCGGTGAACCGTGGAAATTAATTTCTGCTTGTCCACGCCGCGAGTACTATCGAGCGCACTCCCCGCTCGAGTTAGCGCACTTTGAAACGGCAGCTGCTTTCGATGCTTTTGTCGTGCTTCACGTCAAAAGCACAACTTACAACGAGCGCGGCGCGCTGCTCAGCGTTTTTGTTTCGGCCCCGCGGATAATTAATTCATTGCCGGCGCCCGCGGACGCTCGACATTTTTTCCACGGGATAAGGAGAAATTTAATTAGGAATATTTACCGAATCCGATCTCCCGGTTCACTGAAATGCCCTCGAATTTCCCGCTTTCGGGGATGGAACTTCGAAGAGAGGAATCGACGGTAAATCGGACAGGTCGCATGATTAAAATCACTGAAATTATTCAAGAAACTGGTTTAGCAATGCGCGCACTGAATGTTGAATCAATTAGCGCCGATAGATGTGGAGTTCGGAGTTTCTACGGGGAATTTGGGAAAGTCGGTTTAACTGCTCGGTAGTTTCAGTGTTAAATGATTCAGAGAGTTTCCATCATCTTTCCTATTCCCTGAATTCTTAAAATCCACTTTGTTCGAATGTAGCAATTCGATTTGAGAATATAAGGTTATCGTTGTTGAATTCAATAGATAATCGAGCTTAATACAGAATCGAGAAGCTTCCATTTCTAACCTGAAGTAACCAAAACTAACAAATAATCGATCTACCCTATTCTGAAAACATCGAAATACATCATTCACTCAATTCACGTCTAAATCATTTGTCAATACTGTCTTCCGTGACTCTTCCACAAACATCTAAACCAATTTATTTGATAAATCACTATCATTCATCAATTAATAACCAGTCCCAATTCATCAATAAACACCACGTCGACATTACCACCGAAAATTCCCCAGTTCTACTCCGAAATCCCATGAAAACAGGAAATCCTGCAGAAACCTGGCGAACACAATACCCAGCGCTTCAGCCCGAAATCGAAGCACCCTCTTTTTATCGTAACACGACCCCCGAATCGGCGCTGGTCAACCGAGCGTAGTTCCACCCGCGGAGCGGCATCAACGGAAGTAAATCGAAAACGATTCGCGGAACGTTCGAAGACCCTGGAGAACTTTCACCTCATTCCCCATCCCCGCCGCTCCGAAAAGTGTTTCAGCGCGGCAGAGAAGCCGGAAAAGTAATTTATCCAGTCTCACCGCGGAGAAAAGGGGAGAGAAGGAGAAAGGGGACGGGGAAAAAAGAGAGAACGAGCGAGGGACACGTCTCCCCTGGTCGCAAAGAAAACCGGTGACAGTCTTTACCGTTTCCCAGCTGTGTCTCTCTCTTTCTCTCTCTCTCTCTCTCTCTCTCTCTCTCTCTCTCTCTCTCTCTCTCTCTCTCTCTCTCTCTCTCTCTCTCTCTCTCTCTCTCTCTCTCTCTCTCTCTCTCTCTTTTCGTCTCTGTCCGTTCTGACGCGCGGATGACGCAGTGAAATTTCCCAGATCTTGGTCCGCGCGGACGCACAGAGCGGAGCGGAGAGAAGTGCCGCGGAGAGGAGAGCGGCGAGAGAGATAAAGGCGCGCGATAGAGCCGCCGACGAGTTTCATCAAACTTTTCTAACTTCTGCTCCCGCGAACGTAACGCCCGGAACTTTTCTTGATTACGCGAAATTAGAGGGGAGAGTGCCTGCTATCTCTGTTCCTCTGTCTGTCCCCGGTAGTCCCCTCTAGGCTCCACTCGTTCTAGCCGTGGAAACCTCGTGAAATCCATTCGTCTAGGATTGCGATGAGCGAGCGGCGTGTCGTTTTGCCCCGAGACGTTACGGAGGGAGGAACGGACGTGGCTGGAGAACGCTTAGCTTGATATTGATCGACCTTCCACCCTCCTCTCACCCTTTTACCTCGTCGCCTCTCGCTCTGTGTTGCTGCTCCTCGATGTTCCTCGCTTTGTCTTGGTTCCTGTTGTTCTCTCTCTTTGTCCGTTTTACTTGTCGGGTCTTCCTCTCGCTTGCTTCGTTGTTCCAGCTCGTTCCGACTCTGCGATTCTCTCGCTGTCTCTCGGATGGTCTCATTCTTTCTCGCTTCTTCTCGCTGGCTCTTGTTCTCTTACTCGTTCACTCGCTGTCTTGCTCTCTCGCTCTTTTGTCTTTTTGTTCTAGCGGTCTTTCACTCTTTTGGATTCTTAGGCTGTCTCGCTCTGTCACCGTATCTCACTCTTTTACTCTCTCACTTTTACACTCTCTCACTCTATCACTCTCCCACTCTCCCACTCTTACACTCTTACACTCTCTCACTCTCTCACTCTCTCGCTATTCTCACTCCGTCACTGTCACTCTCTCACCGTTCTCACCGTTCCCACTGTTCTCACTCTCTCTCTCTCTTTCTCTCTTTCTGTATGCCACCCTCTTATCCCCTTTTTCTCTCGCTCGGCAGTTCTCTCGTGCCTCGGCGTTCGCCGAGTTTCCTCGCTCGGTCTCTTTCCCATCAGCCCTCTCGGATACACCTACAGGCTGCTCCATTTACGTCCGACCCCGACGTCGGACCGGTTTCCTCTCCGCGCGGCCATCGGAAAATCCTTCCGGCCGAGAAATACGGTTTTCCCGATCGTGTCTCCCGGTGATTCATGTCTTCTGGCCGGTGGTTTTATTTTCCTCCTTGTTCTCCTATTTGGCGTTTCGCCTTTTTTTTCAATTTCGAGTGCTAGCGGAGGGATAGTTAACGTCGCTTCGCCTGATGTTTTTTTAATTCGATTCGCTCGTGACGTTGCGGCGTCAACGATAAATAATAGAGTGCAAACGACACTTTGGCGTCAACAGGGAAAACAACAGAAAGAATACGCAGTATCTGTATGGATACTCTTACTGTTCAGTTTGAATTTCCGGTGACTGCAAAATATTCCATCGTATTCAATATTTATTGCTTAAATAAAAAATATCCGGAAGGGAATAAAATTTTCAGGGCGTGTATTATTTATCGACTTCGTCTGATTTTTCTATATCGATCGCGCACGCGAAAGCTTGAATATTTATCTACATTTCTATTTTTAATACGGAGCAAATTTAGTTTAAGCTTTAATTTGTACTCTGTTCCTTATTAATCAAACATCGTATAAAATCAATTTTTTATTTTTATACTATTTTCTATCGATTTCCCCTTGTCTGACCAAGTACGTTCTCATTCCACTAGGTTAAATATTCCCAATTTTTTCTGTTACTGTTGACCATTATAATCCTACGCAAGATTCCATCGACATTTTAATTGTCCGATCATCGTCATCCATCGTTCACTTGCGAGGCTGCCCGTGAACCCTAATCTACCTGTTTACTTCTACGTGCTCCCTGCTCTATTGCTTTGATCACGTACTTGATTCCGTTCTAACCACTGACAGCGTGTCACACACGATCTCCCGCTCCTCCATATTATATAATACTTGTACCGCTGTCATATTAAACTCGTCTGACCACAGACTGTCCCCGTTCTACTTGGCTGAATGTACACCCAGTGACACGGCCACTTCGCTGTATATTCAAACCCCGAAATTCGAAACTTCTGCGATATTCCTCGTTACGCAGAGTCCTTGTCCTATTTATCCGATTATAATTATCACTCCACATACCTCCCTTACTTTAATTGTAATTAACGAAGTAAACATTACCTCGATAAACATGATTTATTATTCACTTTTATAATACATATATATATATATATATATTATAATTACTATACTAAATTAAAACTTAAACCTATAAATTATATTAAATTCGATAATACTAATTTTCCAAATCTATTTAACTCGACTATATTAATATCGATATTAAATATATCGACGTACTTAACATATTGCTTCTTCATTGTTCAAGTACCAATTTTCTTATCGCAATACATTCATATTTTAGAATTCAAAAAAGCTCATAAGAATTCATTGACTTTACTTTCCTATGTGTTTGTTACGTATAATTTCAAGTTTCAACTGTTTCTTTATTCTAATTCGGTGGTGGTGTACGACTGTGGATCTCGCAAAGTTGTGTGATATACATATCGATTGGCATACACTTTTCTAACAGTCGATTCCCAGGCGAAAATCGTCGCGTTCCGTCTTCCTCCCGTACCGATACGAGCCAAGCTTCGAACGCCGTTTCTTATCTCCGCTATATAGCGCCGCTACCTCGGGCACAGTTTTATGACATGCCATCGCCCGGACTTTTTCACGGAAGTCCACGTGCTTTTGTCTCTGCCGCCCCTTCGCCGGCGTTGGCGGCAGGGTGGTCTCTTTATTCATGAAGTCTCGCGCGGCAGAGCCACCTTTATTCGACAGATAGCAGGAATCGCTTCAATTTCCTTCCGCGTGGCATGACGTATTCGCCGTATCGGATTCCAGCGGAGAAGTCAACGTAATAATTTAATGTCAGGACGTTTTTCGGGCGGATATTGTGCTTCTTATAGTTTCACGAGGCGGGGAACGCGCGCAGCGAGGGCATTTACATATTTTAGAATATGTTGCCGGGGGACATCGGGGCTGCTTATTTTTCCACAGCACGGAATATTGCATAGAGCTCTGAGTTTGAGTTAAATATTGGGCTTCCTACGATGGAGGAATTTCGTTGGGTTTAATGTTGCCGTTTTCGCGGGCAAGCAGGAAATTGTGTTCTGTATTAAGGAATTTTTGTTGCTTTATCTGGGGCTTGTGGATTGTTGAATAGTTGGCAATGAGAGTTATTATCTTTCGTAATGGAATATTAATCAAATTTGGTGGATATAGGGAATTGGAGGCAGTAGTACTTTAGAGTATAGAAATAGTAATATTGAATTTTATATTCAATATTTAAATTTGATGGACTACGAGTACTACAATTGAGAATATCAAACCACAAAGCTCCTCCAACTCCCCCATCGAATCCCAAGCAACACAAAGCTAAAAAGAACTCAGCGCAAAGTCCCAACTCAAACATCGAACTCCAAACTCCGCGATCATCTGATTAAAAATCGTTCCACACGGTGGCCACTTAGCATTATCCTGCGGGATCTAATTAGATTCAATTACCCGGTTCTGATTTCGAGGCGGGCAACGAGCAGGGAATTACCAAGCACAAATTACACCGCAATCGCACTCTTTGCGCCGCAGGAACGCCGACAAAGGAACGCGCGCGTGTTTCGCGTATGCATAATCGAAATTTCGAGCAACCGTTCGAGCGAAAATTTCGAGTTTCCCCGTTGAAATCGCGGCGAGCGAAGAACGATGGGAAATACAGAGAAGAAAGGAACGTGGACGCCACTGTCGGGTTTTATTCTCGACGGATTCTGTCGTCGTGGCGGATGAGAATTTCAAATATTCATTGTAAAACTGTCCCCGTTCCGCGAGCTGCCTAGGAACCATGACGCATGGAATAATTGATTCCCGGTTAGTCAGTTAATCCGGCTAACCAGATTTCATGGCCGGCTCACTTCAATTTTCAATTATTTGAAGAAGCCTCGAACAACACGACCCAGATCGGAAGATAATTCATGATAACGGTTGATTAGTCATGACCGGCGATCATTTATTTACACGCGACCCGTATTAACACATTGGTAGCCGCGCATTTCTCGTCGTAGTGTAGTTAATAAGTGTACCACGTTCACTAATTGAATCGCAGCATTTGGATTGACAGCGAAGCCAGCAGTTCTCGACGAAAGTGAGGTGAAACTTCGAGGTTTGATACTTCAAATCGAAAGCAACGAATAATTCCTATAATAGGTCTCTTTAATTATTGAATCCTGTAAACATTCCAGTAAAAATCATTCCTAAAATCATTCTGAAGCAAAGAATTCTCTTCTCCAATTACTTGTTACAGTAAAATTCCTAATGAACTTTATTTCAAGTTGAATGTAGCACACGTTATTTATTTCTACAAAGTTCAAACTAAAGATTCGTCCATCGTCAATATTAATCTACAAGTCAACGTTATCGTCAAAGTAGATACAGATTAAGCATGGAATTCTTCTCCCTAGCGAACGATAAACAGAATGTCTCTATACAGAACGGTTGTAACATGAATGATAGTGCAAGCTACTAAAGGAATACCGAGCAATCATCAGCGAGTAATGTATCAACACGCGAACATCGCGTGACAGGGCCCATCGAGCCGTTAAACTCGAGCGGGGAACGCCGAAAACGTGAAACGGGAAGTCCTCGACGATGGAAATTCCGCAGAGACGCGAGCGCCACCTGTAAAAGGGTGTCATTTCTCCCTTTGACGGACGGTTCGAGTAACAATCGGTGGAACCGTTCGTTTCGAAACACAAACTCTCCTCTCTTTTTTTTTTTGTTTTTTCTTTTCCACCGTCGGTGTCTCTCGTCCGCTCACTTTCTTTTTCTGTGTCGGTTTCCCCTTGTTCGCCGAACGAGCCGTGTCCCTTAAAAGTACGTTTCCCAGCGGTAGTAGTTCTCATGATTTAAAACGCTCGCGCGGCCGCGATGACGAATGGCCCCGTTCTTTTGGCCGGTTCTGACGTGTTCGTCGGACTTCGCTCGAATTGTTTCCGAGGGGAATGTTCAGCGGAAGTTAGCATGGAAACGCGACGGTTAGTTCACAGTTTCTTTTTGATGGGCTGTTAACGCGTTGATTGGTAAACCATTGTTTGTGAAATGTTTGGAGTTGCTCGCGGTACTTGTTGTTGCGTTTCGGAATTTTCAGTGCTCCGCGAGTCACATTTATTCCGCTTCCCTTTCTCACGCGAACATTCGTGTCGTATTTAAATGAAACTATTGGGACCGCGAGTTTTTACCTCTTGGAAATGGAGTAGTGGATCGAGGAGAGGAATGATGAAAGCGAAGTGTATCTGACTGATCGTGAAAGTGATAAAGATTTAATATAATTCGTTACAAAAGTACTAGAAGTTCAGGGTGATTAATTACGAAAGTGATAGAAATCTGCAACAATTCGTATCCAAAATAAAATTCTCAAACGCTAATTTTCAATCTTCCAACAACACCAACGATGCACCAATCGTACAATTAAAATTCCCTCGATTCTGCATTACAACAAACTACCAAACGAACGTTCCTCGACGATAAAATCACTCGTCCTTGATTTTCAGCTGAAAAATATGAAATAGCCAGTGCACTTTGGTTCGTCCGTGAAGCTTCGCCCGGAAACGATTTCTTTGGGCGAGTTGGCCGGCACCGGTGATCATAATGCGCCGCGCGATTTATTCCCCGTCTGAATTTTCTTTAGTTCACAGCCGGGGTTGAAAGCGCGTCCTTAATGTCTCGCGAGAAATCGGCGTACACCGGCGCGGCGGGGGAGTGTCCCGCGTCGAACGGAGGGGACCGTTTAACGACCATTTTTTCCCGGTCCATTAAATACATTGTCCGTGTCGGCGTCCCCGCGCGACCGTGTCCCGTCTTCGGAAAGCTTTTAAGGCGTGTTTACAACGTGAAATCAATTAAATCGCCGTCTGCTCCAGTGTGCCGGCGACGAAGGCTGTCGTCGACGACCATTCGAAAGAAATTATCAAATCGACGCGAGAACTGCTTTCATCGATGTGCAGCTTAGCTATTGTGTTTAATGTTCTAGCTGAAGTTCTATTAGCGTGGTATGCAAGTGCCTTTGCGACCAGAAATTGCAAGTAATCTTAATTAATTAACTTGTAGCTATACTAATTTATTAGTTTAAATCCTGTAGTTAAGAAACCTTTATCTATAAATTAAAAATGATATAAGTTCAGTAAAAATAAATCGAAAATATAGAAGAGAAATTGCTGTCTGATCGTGATTAACCTTTTCTACTTTCGTCAGTAATACTCTTGCATTAATATTTAGAACCTTTGGAAACTATTCCGAACATAGATCCTCTAATAAAGAAACCTTCATCTATAAATTATCTTCGCAATGGCTTTCAAAGGTTCTCAATATTAATGCACTGTAGTGCTGACGAAAGTAGAGAACGTCAATCATGATCAGACACCAATTTCTGTTCCTTATTTTCGATTTATTTTTATTTGTAGTTACATTACTTTTTTCTATTGTCATTTGAAGGACACCTAGTGTATAAATTCTTCAGTTCTGGTAACAAGTGTTCCCTATACTACCAGCTGATTCAATTCTGCTAACCGAACATCAAATTTGTTCAGCCCGCCAGACGATATAGCAGCATAAATGCAATTGGAATTGTTTGACTGGATACATAGCTCATGCTACTGAACCGTCTTGGGATATTCAGTATTGTTCTTAGTTGGCTGGGTGCTACGAGCTTAATACCGTTTGTTCGATTGAGTGCGGAGCCCCTGCTGTTCAAGCAAGTTGAGTTCTTGTCTGGCTGTAGAGAGGACTGATACTACTTAGCTAACCAAACATGGACCGTCTTATGCTCGTCTGATTGTGCTCGCTATCTTCCACGAGTAGTTGATCTGTCACTTGTCTACGGTGAACCATTTGTTCCCTTCAATTCCGTTGTTAATAATAAAACGATAGTACAATCCTTTAATTTATACTTTTCATCGTGCATATTTTTATTAAGAGTACTTAGGTATTTCGCATTTTACTTTTATCCAGAGTTCATTAAATTGAAATTCCGATCAAACAACGAAAGTTCATTATTATTACAATTCGAATGTATTACAGAAAAATGTATCTTGTTCTGTAATCTTCGAAATCAATTCTAAATCATCGCAGAGTTTTGAATGCTGTTCTTTAGTAGCCATATTTTCTGTTTTATCACGGAGATCAGAGCTGACGTGCTCTAAATCCTCTGACACATGTTATATACAAAACCAGTATAAAACATTTATTACGTGGAAACGGTTAAAACCAATCCTTCCATATTTGGAACGTGTGTCAGCATGCAACTTTAATTTCTTCGCCGTTCATTTATTCAAAGTGGCACTGCACACTGCATTCTCATTACACAGTGTTCTTCGTCTGTGAGAGTGTTATAGCAATGCATGTAGTCTATTATTATATTAGAAAATATAGACTGAGGAACACGTATTTCACATTTCACTAGAAATCCGTTAAAAATGATCTTTTCGTCTCTCTACTTAAATATTCATTTCACCGAACAACCTAGAGTTCCTCTTCTTCTCTAAATATTAAATTCCATTAAGAATAATCAATTATATATTGTCCTCCTATTTTCCAATTTCTTCGTCGCATTCGTACTTGTTTCATTTTCTGCACGTGTCCGTACATCCAGCGAGTGTCTTACCAACACCGTCTTAATCCACTTAATTCCCGTTGCAACGAAACATTCGATATTCGTCCGAGCACTTTTCCCTTCCCTTATTTTCCCACCGCTTGAAATTCAAACTACCCGATCGTAGTTTACATTAACCGCGTTCCTGCGTAAACATATTCACGCATACCGATCGAAGACCGCAAGGGTGGAGCGCGAGGAGGAAAGAGGTTGAACGCAGCAGCTACGTAGAACCGGGCGCATTCAATTGAATTTAACTTTCCTCGCACTCGAAACTTTACACACACCGGCTCTCGGTGTGCACGCGATGTTGTGCGATGCACACAATTATGCGGGATGCAACCCTCCTGAAACGACTCACGGACACGAACACGGAACACGGGCATTTAGAGTGGGACCGAGGGAAGAGAGATTGGAAGAGGGTAAGGAAGCGTGAGGAAAAGGGAAAAGAAAATCGGGAAAGAGAGGGCAACGGAACGGAGTAAGAGGATTTAAGAGTGAGGGGAGGGGAATGAGAGTCGAATACCGAGTGAAAGAATGACAGAGTCAGTGGGGAAAGGAGAACGAGAGAGTCGAATACTGAATCTAAGAGAAAACGACAATCAAACAGTGAGAAGGAGAACGAGTTGAATATTGAGAAAAAGAGGATGGCAGTATGAAATAGTGAGTGGCAGAGAACGAAAGAGTTGCATAGTGAGAAGAATGGAATGTAAGAGTCAAGTAATGAAGGAATGAATATGGGATAGTCAAATAGTGAGAGATAGAGGACGAGGGGAAGAGTGGAAGAGTTAGAAAGCAAGAGTAAGAGCAGCAGAGAGTAAGAGGAATCAAAGGAGAGGGGTGAAAAGAGAGAAAGAGAGGGAAGCATCTAGTATCAACAGAGAAAATCATTTCCGCGGAGCATGAATTTCCTGGCCATAAGAGGAACAAGTAATTCTGAAGAGCCCGATCGCTTGTTTGTGGAACATATTAATAAGGATGCGCCCTGGAACAGTTTGAAGGACCCTCTCGGAGATACTCTGCAATTGGCAAACATCTTTCGTTCTAGTTACTCGATTTGCTGCTTTCACGCAACTTCACGGGAATGTTCGATTAATTGGTTCTTTGGGACCATCATTATCTACCACGTGCTCCGCGCGATACCGATTTAATGATCCGGGATATGATCTCTTTCTCATGTTGATTTGGTAAATCGAGATATCTGTGTACCATAGGAAACTGATTATATTTGAGTAGATCTTATCAGTTTATTAGTTTTTGTATTAATCAGGCGACTGGTAAATTGATTCAGATGATTGACATATTCTATATTTCTTGATTTACTTTTACTTTGGAAATTAATTAGGGGTCTTAATTATATTACGTGAAATGGGGTTTATTTATGGCGTGAGAAACTCTGGACTGTTTTTACTTGTTTAACTAAATTAAGATTGAATTTACTTCTGGAGATTGGACATTTGGATTGAACGCGTCTTTCGAGTGTCATATTAACATTACCTGTCTAATTAGTAATTGCTGTTACATTATTCGTCTGGTTATAGGTGCAAGAAACTTGCTTGCCTAGGTTAGCGTATTGTATAGAATTTGGGGATGTACAGGTGAACGATATACTGACAATAGTTATCTGTCCATCAATGTGGTAGAAGCACTCGGCTGACAAGGGTGGGTTAAATCTACTTGACTAATTATTGTCAGGATCATCCAACTATAACAATAGGGTATTGACCTCATTCTACCGCTATGTTAAGTGACAGGTTAATTAAATACTTGTCTGACCACTGATAATCGCGTTCCACTTGTCCGATTAAAGCACGGTTTCGCTACTGGTCCGACTAAACACTGATCGATACTACTGATTACGACAAAGAATATATGTTTCTCTTCTTTCTGCTCGTACTATGATGACTATGAATTTTTATTATTAATTTCTTCTTTATAAATAACACTAAATCAATCTGTTTTTCTCTTTTCTATTTTGCTATTGTTTTTTATTACCTTTTTATTGGTCTATACAGTTCAGAATAATTTCGATGAAATTGCAATTGTCAGAGCTTTAATTGCGAAGATCCGAGTTCTTCATCGACGATCCCGTTTGTACTGTATCGCCGTCGCGCAGCTAATCGGACCGGTTAGCAGTCAGTATGATTACATTTCCGTTGTGAAGTTCGTCGTCGTTTATTTACGATTTACGCGCGCGCGGCGTGCGCGCACGCAACACGTTCGGTAAACACGCAATGTTTTGCAACGATAGGGCTCACAATTAGGTGCCGACAAATTATCGGCTAATCAATTATACCATATGAAATTGTTTGCAACATTAACCATTCTCCATCACGCAATTTCGCGAACGCGTCGTGCGTTACGCGTGCAATGCGTACCCGTGAATTTCGCTCGACCGGTCTAACCTAGAATATTCATAACTGATCGAGACAAGGTAAATCACATTTTGGAAAAATTTCACTTTCCATCTGAGTCGAGAACTGTTAGTGTTCGACCTTTGCTGATTTACTTCAAACAGTATCAGTCTTCTAGCAAAACTCGTTCGTGCAAGATGTTTAATTCCCAACTGAAAATCAGTTTAGCAACGCATCGGTAACCTTCAATTCCCGTCAGGCGAATAGTCGAATGTCGTCCGCAGACGGCACTGTGCGCGATCCCGCGAGTAACCCGAATACTTCGGCGCGATCGTCTCGCAGCGGATTTGCATAGTGAACGGCCCCGGTGATCCGGATACGGCGCATTCCCGTAGGAATATGCATTCCGCCGGGTATACCGGGCCACATTATAGCGTCGCGGAGGGGAAACTAATGGCCGGCACGCCGATTAATTGACAACTGTCCCGCCCGCGTCAGTAGGAGGCTTTCAGGCCGATTCCGGTGTGCGGAGAGGCGAACGCAAACGGCGGCGGCGGCGGCGGCGGCGGCGGTGGAGTGACTCGGTGCGCCGAGTATCGAAATCAATTCGATCGCCGGCAAATTAATTGGCAACGGAGCGTGTCGCGGCTGCGTGGAGAGAGATTGCGCTGCCGAGAATTGACGTATCGCCCTCGGCGTACCTGCAATTTCCGGATTTACTTAGAACCGACGATACGACCGGAGGTTTCCTCTCGTTCGGCTCGGCGACCTTCGACCTCTTTTTCATTAAGAACATTTAATAGATCTTTCGATTGCGTTTCACTTTTATCGAGAGTTCATTAACACGTTCGCTACTTAGTGTCACATATTTCTCAGGGCAACGAGGATCGCCACTGAAACTTAACATAGAAATTCGGATAAATAATGGAAGTTTATTATTATAATTTGAGTACAGAATACTATATCTTGTTCTATAATCTTCGAAATCAATTTTTAATCATCGCAGTTTTAAATGCTGCTCTTTAGTAGCCATGTTTTCTGTTTTATTACCAAGATCAGAGTTAACATGCTCTAAATCCTCTGACGCACGGTATATAAAAATCGAGTATAAAACATTTATGACGTGGAAACGGTTAAAATGAATCCTCTATTTAAAACATGTGTCATCATGCAACTTTAATTCCGTCGCCTTTCATTCATTCAAAGGGACACTGCACGATGCATTTTCATTGCACAATGTTTTTCATCTGCGACAGTGTCAGAGCAATGCATGGAATTTATTATTATATTGGAAAATGTAGATTAAGGAACACGTATTTATATTTCACTAGAAGGTGAGTCAACACGACCAATTCTTACTTTCTTCTTTTACAATTGCTGCAGACGTACAGATTGTTTTGAAGAAGAAATTGTGTGATGTTTTTGGGAGAATAAGGAATAGAGAAGTTTCTCATGGGACTGATGATGTGAATTTCAATTTACATTGGAATATAAGTTGATGGTATTCGGGGGAATTATTCCGTGGAAGTTTGTATTCCGAAAGAAGATCAATTAAAGTGGCAGAAGCAATTTTAGGGGACTCTGTAATGAAACAGAAATTGGAACATTTCCTCGATTCGCTGATTAACGATCTGGGTTAAGTCAAGCGGAGGATCTAATGAAAATCATGTTTGACTTATTTCCTTCATTTTTCTCTCCCTGGTAAATTGCCCTTCTCTTTGCCGGTCTTGCTTCATTTGTTCTGTTTCCAGTTTTATTTTCAGCTCTCCGCTACCCCTTTTACCGGTACCACTGACTTTATTACTTTTCTTTTAGTTTTTCCATGTAGTGTACGTTTCTGCATACAAATCCTCCGGTCGCTGTTTACTAGTTTAGTTTCCGCTTTTCGTTCTTCGATACTCGTGCACGTTCACGGCACAAGTATATTTATACTTTTCATTTAGTTCTTGTAGACTGAAGTTTATTACGCTGTTACATATCTTCTCGTTTAGAGTAAGGTTCCACTTTCCTATTTTATTGAGTGCATTCCCTCTACACTCGCTTTTTATTTTTCCACTTCTGCTGCTTCTCTTAAATTCTTTGCTCTTTACTTATACTCGTGCATCTTTCTTCTACACACTCTATCAACAATATTTCCCCTATAATTCTCTCCTTATCAATTACACACCTCCACATTCACCACCAACTCTAAATCCCATTATCCAAAATCACCTACCAAACATATCAACATTAATATAATCCCTCAAACATCACCTCTATCAGTACACTACATTAAACTCAATAAACAATATTCCACAAATTCCCTAATTCCTCAAAACACAAAACTGCAACACTCCCCCAGGCAGAAAAGGCCAAACTCCAAAATCGATTCTATCCACGGAAATCAATAGCAAAGAAGAAACTCCGTTTCCCAAAGAAATTCCGTGCGGGTTAGACGGAAGAGGGCGCACGGAAGAAGACCTCTCCGCCAGATGAAAGATACGTGTCCCGTAACTCAGCCGCCATTTCCGAGCGATTGGAAGGATTGTTTCCCAGGGAGCCGCGTAACAGTTTGATATTTCCCTCCCGGAATCCTTCTGAAACGTTTTCTGCATTTTCATCAATTCTTTATGCGACACGTAAATGGACGGGCTTTCCGTGCCGCGCCGCGCCGCGCCGCGCCGCGCCGTACCAATACGACTCGACGACGCAGCGTAAAAGCAACCGAATAAAACGAAAATATGAAATTTCCCTTTCTGTTTCCCGGCGAATTTTATGACGACCGACTCTCCTTTACCCGTAAGGGACTGGAACAACAATTTTATTCCCGTGTTCCCGTTCGTCTCTTTCTCCCGTCGCCGCCTCCCCTCCCTATCGCAACGGAACATCAACGGGGAACGCGGCGTGCACTCACGGATGCATAGAATTTTTCAGCGCACGCAGAAGAAAGTATCCTATTTACCTTTCCGACCCCGGCCGGCTGCGCGACCCTCTAGTTAGACCGGTGGGATTGTACAGATTACGAGCGCATAAATTCGCGTGCCGCGCACCGACGTCGAGTTTCAATTTCGAGGGATATATTCCTCGAGCAACGTGCTTCGATATTTGGACGCTCGCCGGAGAGTAATGTCGCGGCTGGGTCCAGGAGTTTTGTTAATGCCGAATTTTCGGGGTTGCTTGAGCTTTTTTACCTTGGATTTTCGATTTTGTTAGAGTGTTTTCGGAGGTCGATGTGAAATTTGTGTGGTTTTTTGAAGCTCTTGAGTTGGAAACGGAGATTTGGAAGCGTTGGCTGGAGAATTTGGTTCTTTATTAGTTTGTTTATTAGGAATTTTATAGAGATCGGTAGATTTCAAAAGAATTTAGTGTGTAATGTAGTAAGAGTATGGCTGTGTATAAGAATCATCAGTAATTTTAGAATGCAAAGTTAATTAGTGGCATCGGTTGATCTCGAATGGAAGATATTGGAATTTTAGTGCATTGTGTTGTGAATCTTTTATGATACTAATTAATAGAATCATATTAGCTACAGTACTAAAGGAAACGTGACAAGATAAGAAATCAGAGGATTACTCGTGAAAGATTACATTCGTTCCATTATTCTCTTCTCATCGACGCGAATGTTTGCATCCGCCTCAGAGTTATCGAGTCCCGATATATTCAATGATTTCGATTACAAAATAAATCTCCACCGTTTCCGATTACAAAATAATCGAATAAAAAATTCGATAATTGTTCGAGGAATAATTTATCCGTTGAAATTCCGTTATTTGCTTTTCACCGATTCAACAATCTCCATTCGCTTCGGTGAATTATTGGGCTCGGGTGCATCCGATATTTCTCGTTGCAAGATAATTCTTTGGTGTTACACATCCTGCGGGATAAGAAATTGCACGCTTAATCAACGAAGAATTTATCCGATTGAATTTGTATTATTCCCGTTTCGCCGGGACGAAATTCTCCGTTTCGTTTCGGTGAATTATTACCCGAAGACGAACGAGGGGAACAGGCTCGCCTTGGGTCTCGCGGCGAGACAGAGGATCGAAACAAGGGAGGGCTCGTCAATTAACGTTGCGCCCGCAGCGGCAATGCATCAAAAGCGCATTGCGAGTGCGCGTCAAAATCCGAATCCATACTTTCGCAGTTTCCAAGTCGTGCAGCCCCGGAAAACTGGGTCGCTTATCCACGCCGGTTCCAGATTAACGGTCTCCGTAGCGACGAGCCCGCGTTCCTCGTAACTCCGACATTAATAATTATTAATTCCAGCAATTATTATACTGCCCGTTAACATGCTGCCGGAAATAAAGGAGAAACGTTCGAGCGTGGTACGGAATCGCCGGTCGAAACGACGATTCTCGAATCGAAGTAAACGAACCTTGAATTTTAATGCAATTCTGATATCGTGATGATATCATTTTTTTGGAGATATTTCGAGTATTTTCTGATCATTAAATTGTAGAGTTTTTGATTTAATGTAGATAGCGTTATCTGCTGTCAGAGTTGATTTCACTATGAAAAATTGAGTTTTCGAAGGGATTTAAAGTAGACTTCTTATCTTCCGACTTAGTGAGATTTAATCCGAGCTCCGTTGCTTCTAGATTCGGCAGAGTGTAGTCTCTAAGATTTTTAAACCTATCTCATAGGTTTTTTTTACTAATAGTCTTCCGTTTTCAAGAAAAATGAGTTTCAAATGCGTATGGTACTGTAATGAGACGATAAATAATAGTATAATAATAGAGACTGGAAACGACACCTTATACTAGGCTTCTGAATTTGTGCGTCATTCTAATGAGATGACTAAAACAACGCATTATTCTCAAACACGGAGGACCATTGAAACCATCAGCATTTTTCATTTCTACACACTACATGCACAGTGTTTATTCAAAACCAGATTTCCACATCTCATCTTGTCAGACACATAGCACCCATATTAAAAAGCAGACAATGCCGTAAGTTTCCCAGGACCGCGTGCAACGTCGGATTTTACAAACAACCGTGCAGAAGGAGAATCGCTGGACACGCGGGTCGCATTGTTACAAGAGACGACTCGTCTAGGGGATGTATATTCACAGCGAAACGAACTCGCATTGTATCTGGCCGAGCGTGGTCCGAATTTTCCCCTAAAAACCGATCCGAGGATATTCTTGAAGGACCGCGGCCGTTCACTCGTTGCGGGCTCCTCTGTTTGCACGCTTAATTTTGCGGTGCTTTGATCGCCGACGTCGCCAAAGAAAATTAATTTCCCATGTACAGCCGGCAGGTGAAAGCTGCGGCTTCACCTCCAGGAACGTTTCATCGACCTCTTCTTCTCCGCCTCTCCTGAACCTTTCTCTTCCTGTTTCTTTACCTTCGATTCCTCTTTTTCCTCCTATTTTCGATATTTCTCTTCTGCTTCTATTGCTTTTCCAATTTCCTCCTCTTTTTTCTGCTCTCCTTGCTTTTCTTTTTGCTTCTGCATTCTTCAGCTGTCTTTCACCCTTTACCTTTTGAAACGCTCCCTTCTCTAAGGGAGTTCGGTTTCTACTTTATTCCTTTTCCTGCTCTCTTATTTATTCTTCTCTGTCACTCTTTTCTATTACTCTTTTCGTATTTCTTTTCCAACTCCGTATCCCCGGATTTTTTCTGCGTTCGTCCGCCTTCCCTTCTACCCGACCCAACACTTTCACAGCCGCCTAAACCCGTTCGTTTCCTTCGGAATGGAAATAATCGAAATTCGATCCCGGCCGGGATCAAGAATGAAGGGACCGGTTATCGCGATCCTCGCGGAGCCGCGCACTGTCGAGGAACGATCGGGGAAGCGAGGGCGAAAGTAATTCGATTCTGTTGCGCGGAACATATTGGATGATTGGAGGGAAATTTATGTGGCTCCGCAATGTTCACTGGGTTTCGACTATGTTAGCCGGGGGTTGGACACCGCGCCCTATGATTTCTTCCGGAACTGCACCCATTAGTACTGCTTTATGGGTAATAATTCAATCGTAGGGTGGAAGTATTTTATTCTCGTTCTGAGTCTACCGTTGCTTTAAAGTATAACAATTCCTCAGGACTACTTTATGATTAATAATTCACCAGTGGAATATAAGAATCTTATTCTCATTCTGAGTCTACGTTTAAAACGTAGCAATTGAATTGCTCCGAGGCCAATCCGGAAAAATTGAGAAAATTCATGTAATGGCTTCAGAAATGATTGTATAACATATTCAGAAGCTACGAAGGAAGGTATTTCTATATCAAACGAAGCAACTAGATCATTCGATAACTGAAAAGAGTATTATCTATTCCAGTAAAATTGACAAAAATCAGAAAATATCAGAAAATCGACCATTGCTGTCTGAGCGACTCAATTGATGACAGACGAATGATACGTCGTTTGGACAGTTATTTGAAATATTCACAAGTCACACACGATGTTCCAAAGGAAGGAGTTAAAGGTTTTCGAGGCGGAAAAGAGGGAACAGGAAGGGTTAGCTCGGAAAGGGATGAAAGGCTGACAGGAAATTGTTCGCTCGCAGTCGTGTATTTTTGCAACGTCAAATTGAATGTGCGGCTGTAGCTTCGAGGAAGGATGTGTATTTGCGGAATTGTTTTATTTCCCGAGCGTTGCAATTACGTGTAATTTACACTGTTCATTTTTATTTCAATGAGTTATTCGGCGCCGGTGGTGTACGATGCAAATTCATGCAAATCCCGATGTCGGTGGATGGGCTTTAAGGGAGTAAAGTTGGCTAGAACTTTTTCCCCTGTTTCATGAGGTAACGTGAAATATAAAAATCTGCGGGGTGATCATTGGGCAGGGGAGTGAACTGAATATTCGATGAATGCATGTCTATTTTTGAATACAGGTAACAGTGGAAGAATAAATTATTGGTTTTAGTGTACTCAATTGAACAGTCTTTACGGTTATCGAACTATGATCAATAATATTCATCTTCATTAAGAAGAATTCAATTGCTGATTAAGAGTTTATTTCGAGAAAGGGTAAATTATACTAGCATGTAGATTACTTGATTACATAATTCTGATATGTTATTTTATTTACAATTTTCTATTGGATGCGATAAAATAGTTATCTTATTTACTAAGTTACATTAGCTGTAAAATAATCATAGCACAATGAAGCTGGTTATTTCACTTACAACGTTACATTGTACACGATAAAACAGTCCGTTACAGAAATTGCTCACTAGGAATTTCGAGGAGGTCGTTCCCAGAAGATTCGTAACGAGTGGAATAAACATATTTTCCAAGAATGTTGGTAAATCTCCAGCAGCTCGGATTGACTTTCCATTCGGGCCAGTATTTTGCGAGTCACGTTCCGCGGATTCCAGGAGAACTGCACGAGCGACTCTCAGCTTCGGAATTCGATGTTCCTTCAATGCTTCGAAGAATCCGCGAAAGTTTCGCGTTCCGAACCTCGGCACGCGTAAACGTTCGTCGAAACTTGATGGTAGCTTAGCTGCTGTTCGCATCGAATTATCGCTCGTCCAACAGCGAGATTTACAACTGTTGTATTTGTGTTTCACATTTTTCCAAAATTTCTATCTCTCGACTTCCTCGAAAGTATTCAGAAAGTATTTAAAGCAATTATAGGTTTTCGATCGATGACAATTTATCTATCTTGAGAGAATCTGTACATCGAATGCAGCTCTCCGAATCAATTCTCGAAACGTTCGTCAGGAAAACGTCGCTTGTATGTCGATCGTCTGTGTCGCAAAACGGGACTGCTCCGTTTGCGCGCGCAAACAACTCTCGGACCATAGGTGTACCCACGCCGTAAACACCGGGCGAGCACGTATGAAAGCACACAAAGGGAGTGAGAGAAACGTATACACAGGGTGTCTCAAATTTGTACAGTCGAACTGCGAGGCGTAACATTTACTGCATATACTATGTCTATTACACCTATTGTTACGTCTATCATCGCAACTATTACTGCACCCACTACAACGATTAACCCTTTGCACTCGAGGGGCGCCTTACAGTCGCCATTTAGTCAGAAAGTAATGAATATTTTTAACACTAGGTTTACGGGCATTTATTGTACACTTCATTCTACTATTCCTAAAAGAACTGATGTTCGTTTATTCAGATTATGGAAACTGGAGATTTGATAGTAATTGGGGTACATGTCAGTGTGATCGCGTCAATCAAAATCGGCGTAAACGTTTACAAAATAATATTTCTAAAATATATCCATTTATTTCACACACAGAATTCTTACAAACACTCCACTTCGTGATAACGCAGCATTCCCACAAATCATTCACATAACACTTCCTCCGACATATAAATTCAACACTCGTATTTCCACCCCCTACCTCTGAAACACCCTGTACGTAGAGAAGGGTTGAGCACACGAGCGAGCGAAAGATGTTCGTGGCAAGCTCGGCTGGACGTGGACTCGAGGAAACTACGCCGCTGTTGTCCCTCGGGAATTCTAAACAGCGTCGTAGACGAGAAAGGGGGTTGGTCCGCGGGGGTGGACGGCAGCGAGGGGTCGCCGGGGCCGCAGGTCGGAGGCTGGCGAACGAGAAACCACGGCACAGGTTTCGCGCGGCACTCGAGCACGTTTGTTAATTAACGTTAATTAATTAAGGAGCCTCGGTGTCCGACTGCAGGCACTTCCTCTCGCAATGTATAACCGCCGACGGGATTACAACGTCCTTGCATAACCGCTAAATCGTTTCTGAAGTTTCCGTCTGGCCGGGAGCGCACTTTGGGAATAACTTCGCGCCGGGATCATTCTTTCGGGCCGCGTTCCACCGGAAGTTCCGCGAGTTTCCGGAAAGCGGATTGACAGGATGTTACCGGGTTCGATTTAAATCGGGGGGAAGTTTTAGTCGACGGAAAGTGTCAACCCTTTGCCCTCGCGAATGCCGAGAACATGAATTATGTATCGGAATTGAGAATCTTGGGGCAGGAGGAAATTATCTGTTGGACAGATGTTGGAATAGATCTGTCGATGTTTGGGTAATTAAATCATGGCTCTAGCGTTTTGATATTGAAGCTTGATTAACGATTAATTTCGAACTTTATTTGAAGTTCTGTTGCAGATCATACATCGAATTCGTTGAATAATATTTTAATGTAATTTTGATTTTGTCAATTGATATTGATGGATATAGATATAGTTTTGACACTAGGTATAATATTATATGTAATAATTGATATGATTTTAATAGAAATAACTTTAGTCTATCGATTGTCAATATTTTAACACGTCAAGTAGAGTTGACGTTGTTCATCTTTCTATAACACTAGTACAATCCCACTACGAAGAGAGAACTAATAAGAAACTCGAACGAAAGTGCACCAGAAATATCATAACTGAATAAATGCAACGGGATCGACTAAGAATAGCCTTATCCGTCATACGGGAGCTAATATTCCCAATTAATTCAGTAGTTCGACGATCAATCCCCGACGAGAGCCACTCGCCCCCGTATTCCGAGCGATCCAAAGAAAATACTCCCCGTGAAACAATATTCGCGCAGTAACCGAGTTTAATTAAAATATTCGAGTGAAATGAATTCGGCGTTCCCAAGAATATAACAGCGCGGTTCGAAGCTACGGTGACATATCCGAAATCTCCCGGTTCTCCCCGCGAATTTCACGTTGATCCCCGTCTCCGGTCTTTCCTTTCTTCGTGGAGCCGCTTTAGGGTCGGTTCGTAGGAGAAATTCGCCGATCGACGCGTCTCGGCGACGATAAACCCGTCGCCGGGCTGCGAAATTCGCGCGGAAGTGGATCTCGGATTCGGCTGAACGTGAGACCGGGCAAGGGTTGGGTCTTAAAGGGACGCGGGATCCTCGAGCTGTACGCTCGGAAAGGTGCGTTCGTCGCGGAATTACAGTCCGCCTGCGGAATTAGTTTCGCGGGGGTAACAACCCTGCGACGAGGGTGGAACAGATCTCTTAATTAAAGGCGCGCGCTACTGCGGATGAATTGGCCGCTTAAGTGCCGAGCCTCGCGAGAGCGGAATTGGGTCCGGGGACCTTCGGGTTCCTTGATGAATTCGGGAAATTGATAAATTAGGGGTCGCCTGAAACGCCGGATTCTGTGTTAGGTTCTTTGATCGAGGTTTTCCTGGTGATTGTTGCAAGTGTGGAGGCTCTGAAATATTCGATTCCTTGGTAGATTATTGTTACGTATATTAATATGTATTATTATATCTATTGATATCTATTGTTCTATCAATTATTATATCTAGCAATATCTATTATTATGTCTATTGATATCTATTGTTCTATCAATCATTATATCTAGCAATATCTATTATTATATCTATCGATATCTATTGTTCCATCAATCATTATATCTAGCAATATCCATTATTCTACGATGAATGCTCCCTTTAACTGCATCCGTAGCGAACTTCCTGCACAGCTCGCGCGGAATGGCGAATTCGCGAGCGGCTCGTGAATTTCAGCCGGCGATCGCCGGGAAATTCATAAAGTTTCTGGTCCCCCTCGTATTTCGCGAATTGTTCCTTTCGGGGCCGACACGGTTCCACGGGGTAGGCAGGTGTCGACGGAAGAGCGTAGGTGTGTCGAACACGGCCGAAACCGGGAGGGAACGGGAGCTATGCAAATGCGATAGGACGTTCCCCTTCCTCCTCGATTTGTGCCGCTTCCGATTACGTTTCTGGCTGCGGATCCGCGTCTGTCGCGGTACGTGCTAAACGGTGATACGTTTTAATGTTTTCGCCGTTGGAAATGCAGATGCTGCAGTCGTCGTTCCCGTCCCCGTTCCGAATAATGCGCACCGCGTCCTGTTTAATCATTATTTCAACGCGATTCGAACGGAGGAATTCCGCCGCGGAATACTTTCCGCTGGAAATATTCGGTTGCGACCAGCCTCGCTGGCTTGCGTCGGGAATCATTTACTTAATGCAGTTCCTGTATAATAAATATGGAATTTCGACGGGATAATATTGAATTTTGTAGAATCGAGTTCTCTGCAAATGGGGATCATGGATGTTCTATGAATTTCAGGATTCGGTGGTAGTTGGCGAGATTGATTGCTAGGAGACGAGAATCGAGAAGTGATCTATTCTGGATATCTTTATACGATAATTACGTTAAGTCGAGAATTGCTTCGGTGATGCACAGTCGGATACAAGTCATACCAAACGTTAATAAATGCACTTGTCTAATTTGCATAATGGACCACGGAAAAATCGATAGACCATTCTAGAATCAAATTAGTTCCAGCGTCAAAATTAGAATCACCAGACGCCTCCAATCGATCTGTTTCTATTTACATCTATTCACCAAAATGCTCAAACAAAATTCCTCCCTTAAACATCCGAATCATCAGACTGCTTCGAGAACTCGTAGATCCACCATCTATTCGTCAAGACCATAATTCCTAAAATTATAACACGAACCCCATAATCGCATCAATCATCGACTCAAACTCTTACGAAACAACGTTTAGAACCTTCAATTCCCAAATCGACGTGTTCCACGAATCCAGCGTCAAACAAATCATTCCACTAATCGTAGCGCCGACAAGCGCCCCTGATAATCATGAAAAACGCAGAAACGACCAGTCGACTGGTATTCTCTGTTCACCACCGTTAATATTCGAAGCTGGACAGGTCGATTACGAATCCCCCCGAACACGAGGTTATTAGCCATAACAATATCGTCACGTGCGACGCCGGCCATACGTTATTTCGATAAAATCGTCGCATTAGTAACGGTTGATAGTGTGTACCGCGCGGGGGATGTTAGCGAATGGTTCCAGGGCAGCGGAAAATGCTCGGCGAGGGGCGGCGGGGGTGGATGGCGGAGGCAACAGAAGAAGACCGAGGAGAGCGAGCGCGGGTGGAGGGGAAAGGATGGACTCGTGCGAGAGTTGTTATCGCGACTCCGCGCGATTTATAGTACAGCCGTGAGGTATACGCAAAAAGCACGGTGCCCCGTAAATTTCTCGGAGCCGGGGGAGGAAAAAAAGCTTGCGCGTTATCGTGCGCGCGAGCGAGAGCGTACCGTGGCGCGCTGGATCTTCGTATTAATGTCTTTTTAAATCGTCGACGGTGTCGGCTGGCCAGTTGCTCGCGCAATTAACGCGGAATAATTAGCGGGGATCGGGATAAGCGCGATTTACATCGATTGTTTCGTGTTCTTTTGCTCCCTTTTCAACCTCTTGCGCTGGGAAGACGTACCACGCGCGCTCAGATGGTTTTGTCCTGGAATTGCTAATTAACCCCTTGCACTGCAGAAATATTTCACTGGGAATAGGCAAGGTTTTCTGATTGGAGAGATTGTACGTTTTGAAAGCGACTTAACGAGAGTGTGCATAGATCAACACGTTGGATACATGGTCACCGGTGACCCAAGTCGAATTACTATGGTTCAATTGAAAGATTATTTATTAATCGTGTAGCGAAATTGTAGGAGTTTGGAACGTTATTGGGGTTGTTTCGAGAATTTCGTTAGTATCGGGCAGTAATGACGAATGATTAGTAGAGAGTCGGGGGCAGATTTATTTCGATTGTTCTGCGATTCCCTGGTTTTTTAATGGTACAGCGGATTGTAAATGGAGCGCAGAGGATATCGGGAGTTCGGAATATTGTTGGGAATTGCGGGTATCGCGATTATTTGAAAATTTTTTCAGCACCGAGAGTTATGCTCGATGAGCCGGTACCGCGAGTTCGATATTCGACCGATGAGCGAATAAATTTTATTACGGAAATGCGTTTTCTGATTCCGAATGCGGATTCGCTTGGTACCGTGATTACTGCGGGGAAATTCGTGGCAGTAATGAGATGGGATGACCGGGGAATTTTGAATTGGGATGGTGGTTTTTATTGCGAGCAGGCTTTGATTGGGAATTCTTTATTGGAATTGCTAATGTGATTGGAGATTCGAGTAACTTATGGAGATTATATTGTGGGTATCTAGCAATACTTTATACACAATGCTGTCACACATCCATTCGGAATTCAATGATCATTCGTTCCATTTATATATTCATTAATTCATTAATAACCCAGTGGATACCAGCTACTAATCAACTAAGACCAAGTAGATCAATAACTACCTTAATAAAACAAACAATTCAAAGCTTGCCAATACCTACCAACCAGACAAAACATATTTCAAATAAACAGAAACTCTGGCAATAATAATAGTTTATCATCATCAAAGTCCCTAGTTTTCTATTGGTAACAGTGAACCTTCAATTTGATAAACTGAAACGTCACGGAACCATAGATCGCTCGTCTCAGTCAATTTCCAGCCATCCCCGATACAGTCGTTCATCATATTCATTCGACGCGAAATTACGAACTACAAACGGCATTGAAAATGGTAAAAAGGGAACGGACTTTCCAGCCTACCTAATAGAAGATCCGTGCGCAACGAACGTCAAGCCGGAATTACGTAATAACGTATCCAGGCCCGATGCCATTAGCCAAAGCCGCAGAACCATGAAGCGAACGTTCGGTATCTTTGTTGTAAATTGCTGTGTAAGTTACTGAACGCCTACGAGCGATCTAGATTAATGATCCCATCGGTAGAAATGAAAGGTTCGTTTGCACGAAACACGCTCGTGCCCGCGTTCACAGGCTGATTGATAAAACCAGATACCACTGGGAATGCTTACAGCGAAATTTCTTGTCCCTCTGTGCGTGACTCGTGTTTCTCATCTCCCTTCGCCCTTACAGCTTGTTATTCCGACGGGGTGGAGGGTTGATACTGTCAACTATAAAGCTAGTGTCACTATTTTATCATTGCTTTCAATATTAGAACTCCTACATGCGTCGAAAAGATCTATTTCTGAATTATTCTTGTTGCTGTTAGTAACAAGATTACATATGTTTCTGTGAGAAATAATTAAAGAAATTGATTAAGTCTCAGTAGACGCAGTCTTCTAGTTTCTATGGTGAAATTTTGAAAAGTCTAATTGATAGTTTTAGTGTTAATAGGGTTATGGAGTGGTTGATATGATTGATATGTACAGTACGTGTATCAATTAAGCGGACCACTTAAATTAAAGAATTCAGTATCCGTTAAATTGATGAAAATTTACTGTTGATTGTTATAAAAATTGTAATAGACTTCAGTTTGTATTAGATTCATTATCATCTGCAAATGGTTTTATAATGTTCCTGTGCCAAATCGAACGGCGAAGAGTTAATTTGCAATATAATTTCGGGCGTTGAACAGTTTCGCGATAAGAGTGGCTGCAAGATAAAACTAAAACCAGCGGTTTCGACTGGCACCGTAGTTCCAGCGTTCACGATCGGTTGATGTATGCACTAGCTGACAGTCTCCGCGAAACTCCACGACGATTACACGCGGTCCCCATAAATCACCTGTCCCTTCGTTCGGGCTGCGGACGTCGTCTCCAACGACGCGACCAGCCGCGCGATATTTCGAGGAATATCGAGCGATCGTTACCGGGAACCGGAGCGATTCTATTTTCTCGCGTCGACGGCTCGCGACACGCGAGACCCTCGATTTTTTCATTCCATTGATTTTTCATTTCGTGCCTTGCGATGCGGCGGTTTTATGGACAGGAATATTATTCGGCGGTAAAATGGAATATTGCTTTCGTTTAAACAACTTTTAACGGTTACGGGGAACATAGATTTATTTATTAGCTTCAGAATTTTATTCCGGTTCAGATTATTGATGAATTTTTCGATTTTTCCTTTCGTGTCTTGGGACGCGGAGGTTTTACAGGAATATTATTCGGTTCGAGGTAAAATGGAATGTTTCATTCGAATTTTTAATGATTAGGGTAGACGTGGATTTATTGATTAGGCGTAGAATTTTATTCCGTTTTAGTAGATTATCGATATTAATGATGAAAAGTGTTCGACGATTATGAATATACATAAATTCTGCTCCCATTTTTCTCTGAAAAACAATGAATGTCTTACGTATTCATATTTCTATGAATCAGTGAATTCAGTCCAAACAAGCAAGACAATTTTTCACGATCCTCGTGTCGGACAAACAATTCCCGCACTTCCGGAACTCACAATTTCCCACGGATATTTTTACACGATCAATTCATTAAAAACCTCGCTAACGAGTGTCGCTCGTCGAAATCCCGCGCGTGCCCGCCAATGTACGCGTTCCTCGAAATATCATGGACCCCCGGCGAGCCAGAAATTCCGCGTTAAAAATCCGCATTGTGCTCGGTAACCAGTCGAAAATTGTAATTAACAGCAACACAGACAAGTTTGTCGACCGAAAAAACGGTGGAAAATTATAACGCGGAGTTATCGCGAAGCCCACGTTCGTTTCCACATTCTCATTCAACGTCGCTGCCTCGGAAAATTGAAAACAATACGCAGGCGTTAACGAAAAACATCGTTTTCGCTTCTCACCGAACGGCCTCTGGACAAAACGCCGAAATTCGAGTATTCGCAACGAAGATTGAAGATTACCAATGCGTTGACAAGTAATCCTCACTCTGTAAAATGATTTTCATTTGAGAAATCAAAATTTTGCTTGAATATATTTCACTAATAAAATAGATTACTGTTGAAAATAGATCACCAAATATTTCTCTAGAATTTATCGAGTAAAAATCATTTTGGAATTCATTAATTATAATGTAAGTTTCTCAGGGTTCACGAGTTTCATTCAATACGATAAGGTAGTGGTTAATGGAACTCGGTGAAAAAAATATCAATGCATTTCATAATTAGCTCGCCAGCGTCGGAGGTAATTAAATTACGTCTCCTTTCTTTCGTCGCCTGGCAATCTCGCCGAGGAAAGTTCATTTCTCCGACAGGGCTCCTGATATTAGCGGAATCCACTTGCGAAGCCTGGAGGTCTATTGTTAGTTAAACTACGTGTAACATGTAACACGGAGTCAGGCGAATCCCGGCTAAGAGAATTGCAACATTGTGCAACTTCGGCTGGTAATCCGTGCGAACGCAACGGGTACAGCTGTGATCGCGTTTCTATCGGTTTCCGTCATTAACTCGGGTTCACGCGTATTTTTCGGCCATTGAATAATCAATCGGACATTGCGTTCGCTTGGTATCGATTTGAAGTTAACGGGACTCGGCGATTGTTCTGTAGAGAATTGGAAAAAAAGCTCACGGTAATTGTTGGGAATTTGCAGTTGATAGTAATTAAAGTTGATAGAATTCACCAGATGTTCTATGTAAAGTTCCAACAAAAATTATAGTAATTACAGTGATTGTGGTTTCATCGTTGATATTCAAATGTGTCGTGTAATTTCTAAGAAATAATACAGCAGATGTTTTACATATAGTTTGAAAGGAATTATGGTAGTGATTGTAGTTTCATCTAATAAATAATAAAATTCTTCAAGAGAGACAGACTCTTTAATTGTGCGAACAAGTTGTTGATCAAACTGTTTAATGAGAAACTCCGCGCGGAGGGAGATAGATCAATTTCCGTGAAGTTGGCCGTCGGTTCGGTTTTGGTAAAATGGTATTGGATCGCGTGCTTCAGACATATCAATTTGACGGCGATCACCTGCTGTCACAAACCGTGATGCGTGTCAACATCCGAGTATTCCGTAGATCCTTTTTTTCAACGGTTTCAGTGGTCCTGCGCGTGAGGCATTGTAGGATTGTACAGTTTCTCGCAACCGAGCCCCGCTCTACGCCAGCTAAATCATAAAATCAATCGAGTTTCAAACGAAAACGAAGTTGCACTTTCAATCGAGTGCAATTACTCTTAATCCGACGAACATTTCAAGATAGACTTAACAAATTCTACATTTCGAATTGAATTCAACCTGAGACTATTCAAAGATTTTATTATTTACAATCTCCAATTAATCCTTAAGTTAACAACGTCGTCACATAAGCTGTATGGCACTTTTACTTACTGCAAAAATCATTTTACTATTGTTACCACTGCTATTGTAATATTCACAATTAACTGTTATGTTAGCTCACTTCTGTGAATTTCTTTCTACTTATCTGTGCCACAGTATTTTTTCATAGGACTTGAATAGTTTAAAAAGAACTTTGAACAATGCAATGATATCGAAAACATGTGATATTAGAAACACAGTTCGCTGATCGCAGCAAGAACGTTTCAAAGAGCTGTTCCAGGCGACTGAGATATTCAGGGATGCGTGTCTAACGCGTTAACGATAAGAATCCTAAATTCAACAAATAGTTCAACAAACACAGAAACCTCAAAATTGAAATCGAAAACCGTTGCTCTTCGAATGAACGGAGGTTCCATGGAACGGTGAAAAAATTCCCTCATACAGAAGAAATTCTCGGCGAACACAATTCCGATGTCAGCGTTTGTTAATCCCCGCGCAGAATGTTTCTTATCCCGAAGCTTCCGCTGCGAAGTAGAACCCGAGGCTATCTTAATAATTCAAGGAAACACAATAAAAGTTGGAGAATCCTTTATGCGGAATTTGAGGAGCACGCAACGGGTGAATGCCGGATCCCCGCGTTCCCGGGGATTTCAATGCATTTTTCTCCATAGAAATTCCCCCATTACCATACGAAATAATAAAAGGGAATTATATGTATACGATCCGCGCGCGCGCGCGGGCGCGAGCTTTTTAAAATCCGCGGAAGCTTCTCGCCGTTGTAATTTATAGAAATCTCGCAGCGTTTGCGTCGCGTCGCGTCGATTGAAAGTTCGACGAAAAAAATAGAATTACTTTTAAGAAGATTACGCTCAAAGCTACTTGACGTAGGCTGCTTTACTCCGTTTCCATGATCCGACCGTTTCCCTCGGTCTTTATGAACGCCCCCGGCGGGCTTTGCGAACACGCGACTCGGCGTGTCGCTTCTCGACGTTCGCAATCGCCATTGCGACGCTCGGCCTCTCGTGTAACATTTTATGGAGCGTTTTTCAGTTCGGCGAATCAACGAATCGTTTCGCGGCGATTTGGAAATATGAATTTAATGCGAGTGAATGATTCAGCACAGGGGATTTCCGAATGTTTTTCATGGATTAATTTTCATGAGTATTCGATTTTTCTTGATCATTTTTGCTCTCTTTATTTTCGAATGGTGTTGAGATTGATCGTTCGTTGGCATTGTGATTGTATTATAGAGATAATTGAGATTGTTAAGTAATTAAAATTTCAATGAATGACTCGAGTAACATTCTTGATATTTTATAGATTAATACTGCGTTTAATCCTGTCTGTTTTAATTCAGTTTATAATTTCCTACGCGTTCTGTAATTAGTGTGTTATATCCTGTTCTAGATAATCGTTTTCTGTATTCATTACTGAAGCTAAAATTCTATCCCCGTCCCAGCGAATTCCGCTGTCGGTCCTCTAAGCTTTATTCTTAATTCCCCCATTTCACTCCGATTTCCTGTTCCAGAATTCTATTTCTGCGCCTGAAATTCCAACGGTTAATCCTAGACTTCCTATTTAACTTCAGCTTTCCATTTTTCATCCGTCGATCTCGAAAAACAAAGTAAAACGATATTCTTCCCAGAGAAATTCCATTTTTCATCAGGATCTCGAAACCTACTCGTCGCTCGCATTCTTTCAAGTAAGAAAATAAAACGAAATCGCGTATATTATTAATGCGCCTCATCGCATTTCGTCCATATTCCTTTGATCTATTTATTTCTGCGTTATCTGGAATCGTTTGTTCTATTGGTTCAACCCCTTGACCTACAATATCGTGTCTCGACGAAAGTTTTGTACGGAATCTAACAAATCTAACTGTTATTTATTGCACAGTTTACTATCGTTCCTAGAAGAATCGATGATCGTTCATTAAGATTATTCTTCAGTCCTTCAATTCTTCAATTCTGTAATTCCTCGATTCAATTCCTCGATTCTCAAAAATCAGATCCCAAAGATACCCGATACATAAAATTCGATATCAATCAAACTCCGTGAAACAAAATCAGAGAACTCCTAATTACCATGATCCTGATTCTCCGTTTCATTTTTCTCGTTTCCATTCATCGTTTGACTCTTCGGCTAGTATCAATAAAATCGAATCGAATTAAAATATCCACCGGTGTATTCGTATTCCGCAAATTCTCTTCGATCGCTGGAATCCTTGTTCGCTTGCAGTTCGGCGGGACAAAACCGCCAGGAACGAGGTTCCGACCTACAAATGGAAACGCAATCACATCGGACGTCCAGTTAATTACCAATCGAGCGATATATCATTCCAAAATAATTCTAAACCGCAGCGATCGGGAGGTTATTCATCGGTGTCGCGGTCCTCCATTCGGGGACGGGACTAATTAGCCGCGCCGACCCGCGCGTAATTCCCCGTTAAAAACCCGGATTCGATATTTGTCAATATTCCGGCTGCTTTGTGCGCGCCTCGGTTCACTCCGGTTTCCGAGGATCAATTCAATTCGACTCGCCTCAATGCCGGCATCGAGACTCTTTCGAATTGGCCGATTCTACCACTCGTGTCGCTGGAAACGTGAAATCTTTTCCACAGAGTATATTCTGCTCTCGTTATTTCGTAGAACGCAGAATATTCCATTACTCCTTTCGAGAGGTGTGTTATTCAGAAAGTTAGTTTCTCCATTCGATCGTTAGAAATCAGTTGCAAGAAAGTCTGAATATTTCCAACATCTTCCATATCGAACTTTAATCAATTTTCCTAATAAAACCGTGCAATTCTCTTTCGAAATTCACTGCACGATTTCTCAAATCGATTCCAGAAAATGCCCTCCGCGTCTCATTAGAAAATCTTCGGTATTCTCGATGAAAAAAGGAAAGTAACGCAAAGATTACCGAGTTCCCTCCAGAAAACAGGTTTCTCGCCGCACCGAGCAATCGATATCGTCGAGCAACTCCGATAAATATCGGTCGCCGTTTAATGTCCCGTTAATAAACAGTTTCGCCGGCGCTATTCCGCGCGAAGAATAAACTCCGAACGACCCGTCCGTCCGTCTGTCCCTCGAAATTACCCCTTTTCATCCGGCGAACGATTCCCAGTTACGAGGTCGGCCGCGCATCTCCGGCCGCCATCGATGCGCGACGCGCACTCCGGGATCCAGATGCGTGTTACGTCGGAACTTTCGTGATAACGTGCTCGTAACGGCGGGCTGTAACTTTGAGCGCCCAGTTGCAGCGCCGGGGCCATGCAACCGTTGATTACCTGACAACCTATACGCCTGTGTACACCGGCGCATGACGGATATACCGGGTGCCCGTCACGTCGCCTTTGCGTCGCAGCTGGGAATACCGTTTAGATTAGCGGCTATTGCGCTTTTCCTTCCATGAGCCTAAGGGATTATTATTTTTCGATTCCGATGATCGATTTGAAGTTTGGGCAAAGATTATTGTAAATTACTCTTGGATATTTGGTTCTGCGAATTGTAAAATTGGAGATTGTAATGGATAACTGAAGATTGATACAGTTTTTGTGATTAAGAGAAGTTTGATGGGACTTGTAAATTTGATATTGAATTTTTTGAATTTGATTTAGGATTTCAGTCGATTTTTAGTGCAATTCTGTGAATACGTAGTTTGATACTGTAATTTTGAAGGTATAATTGGAAGGTAGAATTAAGTGAATGAATGTCTGAATCTAGTGTTAATTATCGGATTGGTTTACGAGGTATTTTTTATGTGAATTGTTATTGAGATGTTACGATGGTTTTGCGTAGTACACGAATATCTCAATGTGAATTTTGTGTTTGTTGCAGGTAAGAAAAATCGACGTGTACGCTTGGGGGCATACTAGCTGTAAGTAGACGAGGTCAGTGATACATCAGCCATTACACGGTATATCGGAAACTCGGTGTACATGGTCTCTGGAAAAGATTTGAAATGATGCATAGATACTTCGTCATTGTTATCTGGGCTCCTTTCATGCGAGGTCCGCAGATCCCGGGCTCGATCGTTACGGGCTCTGAGACGAAAATTCAGCACTTTCGTGAAAAATGCGAATCACGGAATGAAAAGAATCCTCGGTGAACAGTACTTTAAACGAATAATGCTCGGTTGTAAACGAATCGACAGAAGAATGCCCCTGGACATGGTAAATAATAACTACATTGAATCCTTGAATAACTAGAAAGAACTTTCGATGAGTGCACGCTCCATTTTCTTATTCTATTGCGTGCAAAACGAGAGATTCTTCAAACTAAATTCCACACTTAACTGGTTAAAATCTTCGACATTCGGCGCGTTAAAGCGATCACCGAATTTCTCTGACCCTCCTTATCGCTTCTTCGATCGCCGCACGAATGTTCCAACCCGATACGAAGCTGCCGCCGTCCGTAACAATTCGGTACACCCAGTACGGTTCGCGCGGCGTGCGTGAAACCCGGTATGGGGAACAATATCATGTGGCAAACGGCTAACGAGGGTACTGCGGCTACAGGAAGCACGATCTTACCGACAGAATGCAGCTTCCGTTTTGTAATTAGAGGCGGCACCGCGTATTCCGAGAGAGATACGCTCGCGTGTGCGGCCGAGCCGCGCCGCGGCCCGATTAATTCCGAAGATAATTAAAACGGAAGCGACTTACGCGTTATTTTTTAACTCCGAGAGCCGGCCCGCCCTCCCCTCGCGGGCCAGTTTTATCGCCAGTTTGATTTACAAGGGAGGCTGGTACGGCCATCGTTGGCGAACGTACTGCCCCCTTCCACTCGTCTGTTTTTCCATGGCCCCATGCTTATGGCGGCTGTATAAATTTTACGGTCCTTTTTTAGACCCCGACACACTCGCCGTTTCACGAACGGAAAACCCGTTCCACGCTCGTTCCGGAAATTTAGGATAGTTACTCGAGGGCTTCTCCGTTTGACGAGAGCCTCTTTGTTCTTCTTCCGACGTGTTTTTTCGTTTGCCATCTTGCGCTTTCCGTTTATTCCTCGCATCCGGGGAGGAGGAATCGATAATAGGAGTGCTAGAGTGTTCGAGGGAATAACTCATGGAGCAGGGTGTTTTGCGAGGGGTTTTGTTTCGTGGGATTTTCGAATTGTGCTTGCGGCTGATGCGGTTTCGTGGTGGTTCGATTGAATTGGCGATCGATGAGTTCTTATGCGAGATACGCGAATCGAACATCGAGTGTCAGACTCGTGAATATTTTAACCCTCTGCGGACGAATGTCGACATTTCGAGAAATGTTCATATTAAGAATAATAAATCGCAAACGAATGATTGAATTACTCAAACAAGAGGCCAGCGCGACGTTTCTTTTTTCCTATTGATTGTGCAATTGGTAGATAACTTAGCTTCGTCTGTTGAAGGTTTCCTACATTTCGAAAAACTGCAAAGGGTTAAATAGGATTCGATACAAGTATTACTCACTTTGAATTCAAATTAAATATTATCCTTCTGCCATCAATTCTTACACTTCACAGTAGACACAGAAGAATCCGAAATTCTTTGTTCCTAGCAAATAATTAATATCCCTAATTACCACGAGCGCAATTACAAAATGAATTATAGGTTAACCGGTCCAAGCAACACAGAATTACGGGAAAGTAACCGTGGAACTCCGGGTGCAAAGGGTCAATCCCTGTCGCGCGAAGGGTGTTACGAGGAAAAAGGAGAAAGTAAGGAGAAAGCTAGGACGTACAAAGTGCCGGTGGCGTCGGAATTATCAAGCGAAGGGCATCGAATCGATAATCCGGCTTTATTCGAGCGTCGAAGCCTCGAAAATCCCGGCTCTCGGTAACCGAGAGCACCCGTTAATTCCTCGATAAACACTTGCGCCGGTATTTGGGACGACTATTAATATCGTTTCCGCGGGCTCGTCCCGGGGACCTAAACGCGGCGTTGATAGATCGACCGCGATCCTTATCGTCGAAAGAAAAACGGCGAGACCCGCGGCGCGGCCTACGTATGACCTACTATTTATGCATATACACACGCCTCGTAATTTCCCATTCTTCCCCGCGGTTTATCTGCCGCTTTTGTTCTCTTCTTCGTGTTCCCGGCCGAGTGGGAGGGCGAAGGCCGCACGAAGATTACGGGCCAGCGCTGGAAACTGCTTGTGTTTCCTTTCTAGCCGCTAGCAATCACCGTGGCATCTAGGATCTCGTGGTTTGGACATCTAGTGGGTTCCTCGGGTCAAGATTTATTTCACTGTTGATCGCGGATTTCATGGTTTCCCGGTGTCTTCGAGTATTTTGTTGGAATTCTAATGGAACCTTATATTTTCCTGGCATGGATGTAGTACGATGGGCTTGTAGAATAGACGAACGAGACTTCGAATAAATGTTTAATACTGAAACTATAGTTGGATCGACGTATCGGAATTCTTCTGTGGAAACTACGAGAATGTATATATTTGGAAGGAACTTTTGTTTGAATCTGGTTCGTGTAAGTTTGTGGTTTATTCAGTGGAACAGAGACATTTCTGTTCCGTGAATATTCTTAGCCCTCGGAACGAAGTAATCGCTCCGGGAATGATATTAGTTTAAGTAATGTTCGAATTACCTGGCGGTGATTTGCATAACAATCCGCGGTCTATCTGTTGCGCATGAATTGGTAATTCCATCGATTGATTCTGCCAATGTATTGAAATTACTAGTGCAATCAGAGAATGACATTAATCAACAAGCCAGAAGTGAATCGAGAATGCGGAATGAAATTCATTGGCGAGCTTCGTCGTTCGAGAATCCTGAGTCGCTCTGCGTCTGACCATGTCAGGTTCTTACTACTTGAAATCAAAGAAACCGTGTATCTCGTTGCGCGACGAACATTTTCTTCCATGAAAAATGGAAGCTAACGAATGCTAAAAGGAAAGCATTAGCCTCTTATCCTGGAAAACAGGAGGAACCCTTTTGTAGAAGGAGGAACAATTGCTTCATCTAATAATCCTGACTCGGGAATCAAATCTTTGCCTCTCTTCCGCTCGCGTTTCATCCAATCAGCGCCGACATAGCTCGACTTTTAGGGAACGCTCGGTTCCCTTCGTTCTCCCGGAGCCACTTCGCGGCGCGTGTAATTATTAATGCACGCGATATCAACAGAAATGGCAGGCTGCATTGATAAACGGAGAAAGAGGCGCCCAGTGAAAGGGAGCGACGCGGAGAACGCCGAGAAGAAAAATGATGTATTTATGAGATACCGAGTCTCGTTTCCGCTTCATGCAAACGCCGGGCAAGACGAGGAGGACTGCTCGCGAGAACGCCGACGCCGTTCGAGCAGTAATAACTGTCATGGTGAAAAGTGGCACGTTTAGGGACCCATGACGACCGTAACATTCTATTTGCTGGCCGTGTTACGTCTTTATTAAGGCGCTCGCCCACTACAGCGTGCTGCAACGTTGTTATCTGTCGCAATTTGACCAGTTTGCGCTAAATATACTACTTGCCGTTAATGTTCACGGTGGATTAAGCCGTATGTCTGTCACTCCGAGATACTTAAAGGTTAACGGAACGTCTTGGAGAATGTTTAGTGGTGAAACAGGGGAATTTATTATAATTAATGTTGTAGCTTGTAAGGGAATAAGATCGTCGATGCTTGAAACTTAGACTATTTTAACTAGTCCATAATTAATTATTCGAATTATTTCTTCTATCAACCCTCTGCACTCCAATGGCACTCGGCGCTTTTTAAATAAAATATTAAGTTATATTCAATACATAACCGTGTTAAACAGTGTTCAGTATTTCCAACGAAACGCTGTCGCGCGAAGGGTTAAGCAATCGATAGTTCAGGTTCGCCCGTGTCGCGCCATTCGAAGAATCTCCGTCCGCAAAGGGTTAAAATATTCCCGCGACAGTTCCGAGCTCATTAATGAATCCCAGCGAAGGTCCCCTCATTCGAAATTCCATTCGCAAATAGACTCGCCCACACGGTCGATTCGAGGCCAGTGTTTTGTTGCCTGCGATCCACCATTCCGCCGACAATAAAACTCTCCTTCGTGAAAACTGGGTCGTTTCGGGACGCGGGCTAGCCCATAACATTTTATTCGCCGGGCCGTGTGTAACGTCCACACTAAGACGACCCGTCCGTCGTATTCCCAAGCCGGACCGGCGGCATTCTCCGCGGAGAACTGGGTCGGCCGGGTATTGTTCGATATTATTTATCGCGTTCGTTAATTCTTCCCTCCGTTCGGAGCACGCCGCGCGGCTCTATCGGACTGACCTCCGGCCTTTCACGGAATCCCGATCAATTAAGTCGAACCTGAAATAGAGAGAAAGAGGTTCGGTGTAAGCAACGACTGCCATTCACGCGGAACTTCCGACCAGGCACCGCCTGCGAAGATGAACTTCTCCGGATTTTCTGCTTCCTCCTCCGCGTTCCCCCTTTTTCCTTCTTCAATCCCGTTCGGCCGTCCTGGAATCCCTCTCTTGGCGAGGGTTCGAGAGGAACCGCCCGAGAATAATCGCCAAGAAAATGAGCCATTGTTCTTGGCCACCTGCATTGTCGCCGGGATCTTGATGTATTTTAATGTTGTACGGTTTTTATACCTTCGTCCTTTCCTCCGTTTTATTGCGAGAGTCGCGCAGATCCTTGGGTTAGTTTCGCGAGTCGCCGTTATTCGTTGTACGTGGCTCGAAACGGAAAAGTATTTTGGTTGTTGGCTCGGTCTGTATTGTTTCGGAGATCTTGTGTTTTCGTGTTGGACACTTTTCGGTTTTGTCCGTTGCTCTGTTTTATTGTGGGATTTTTCTAGTTTTTCGCGGTGCTGAGTTTTGTACTCTGATTCGTGGAGGAAGGGGTATATATAGACATTTGTTATAATGAAAATGTACACAATTTAGTTGTGTAATATAATCTGCGAAGTTCTTATCGTTTTCCTAAGAATGACTTTTATATCTGGGAAAAGCAGAGCTGCTGTCCCATAGGAATTTTCAAAATGAGTTTCCATGAAAGTTTTAATGGAAGAGTATTATTGTTACTAGTGTCGTGTCTTTAATCTAAAAGTGCAATAACATGTAAAAATTCATACTATATGGAGTTACATTCTCTTCTATAACATCAAGTGAAGCTCATGGCGAAAGTCCAGGTTAATTGAATTTAAATCAATATCGTTCCTTGCACGTGGATCTCAGCTAAAGTGTCACCTCGAAAGTAAATGTGCACTTAAGTGTAATGAGCAGAAAGTTTCTGTATGGAATTGTAAACTATTACTAGCGAAATAAGTTTAGACAGCATAATTGCATGGAAAACTGCAGGGCAAAGTAGTTACGAGTAACAGTGATGTTTCTAAGTTGCAGTGTAAATACTAAAAGGAACATTATTCGATCGTCGATGTTCAGATTCACACTTCAGTGGAGTTTTTTTGCATCCTCGTTCTAAGTCGTTGTGTCTCCATTTGAATCAGCATGATCATGTATCCAAACATGTTGCCCAGCGCCTGAAAAAAGTGTTAGTCGAATTTAGTGGGATGTTATCGATAATTTAATTAGATATTCGGAGTGTCAATCGACGTACATTTAAAATGAACGATCCATCTAAATCGACGAGTCCACATATCGAAAACAACAACGGATTCTGCAGAACCTGAGTAGTGAATCTTCGTATCTGTAACAAGAATCGTTTCAGACGAAGCTCAGTTTCTTTATATTTGAATTAATTGAATTAATTGAATGAAATTAAACTTTAATACCTCGTCACGAAATTCTATGGTGGTCGACGAATTGTAAAGGCGACAGAGAAGATCGCCTGTCTCTGCTGCCTGCATGACATTCAAAGTTTCCTCGAATTATAATTAAACGCAGAGTGCAATATTAAAAGTGCATTGGTGTTTCAAATAAATATTCAAACTCGTGTAATTATAATTTGCATCTGTGTCTCGTGTAAGTTCTTTTACAGATTTTATTGAAATTATTCGGAGAGTGATATTAATTTTTTAGAATCTGTTGCTTCGTTAATTTCAATTAGATCGATGTGTAATATATGAAACTCACTTTATAGCTTGTCTTCGTGCAAATATGGTGGACCATGTAAACCATGCTCAAGTTTATTAGTGAAAACAACATCAGGTCTAATATCTGGGGCAATAATTGATCATCAGGCGGCGGATACCACATCATTTTGTTGCATACGTAGAACAGGATGACGAGTCTAACGAGTATGATGGTCGACGTCAGAAGAATTTGTACCCCATAGAACGCGCTTATCTGCTTGGCGATCCTTATTAACGCTAGATGAGATTTCCTATGTGAAACAACATAATAAGTGGAAGTGGGTAATAAGTGTCAGACGTTCGAACAATGAACAAATACAAATTCTTGGGAAAATAGGTCGCTTGATCGCGTAACAAGTTTTCTTACTTGATCTTCTTGACCGTGTCTGTGTCGAACAGAAGAGCGTCATCGTTATCCTCGGATCTCTTAACCTCGAGATCATCGGTCGTCTCGAGAAATCGTTTCTGCTTCGGTGGATCGAGGGCTTCGATCATTTTCATCAACAAGTGGTTCAGTTGATCAAACTTCAACCATACGTACCTGTTTCCAATTGTACAGTTTCGCTTTATCAGTCAATTATTTACGTGTATCGTTTGATCGGTTAGTAAATCAATTAAATAAATAAATTAGTTAAATAAATAGGACTCATTGGCTTAGGGTTTTACCTGATCCAAAAGCAGAACGTGAAGTTCGTGGTTAGACATATTATCGAGACGATATGGAGGCTGAAGCAATTGACGATTTTCACGTAAAGCGGCAGTGATGGGGCCAGTGATCGATGCCACGTGTACAATTGGCTGCATACAAATATCAAAATGAAGCAGCATATAGACCGTATTTGATAGTTGTATACCGAACGATAGTCCCTTGATAAACCGATCGCCTCCATTCTGCGATCGTTCTCTTCTATAAGATGTATCACTTTGCGAAAGACCTGCGCGATAGAAAACTATAAATACATATTATACTCAATACACATAATGAGCCATTTAACCCTTTGCGGTCCGAAGTGCTCATGGTTTCTCAGTTTGAGGTTCACGTCGACGTTAGTTCATTCAATTACAGCTTAATATGACGCTCTATTTATTTATTCAAGAATATTTGGGAGTCATTGAAATGTTACCTTTAAATGGTACAATTGTAATACTACAAATAAATATAGAAAAAATTGTTGAAAGGGTTAATAGCACCACCAACGTTTACTTATTCGTTAAAGAAATCCCCAAGGCAAATTACAGTTGAAAATGCAACGTTCAATGTGACGACAGTGAAGTAGCATGAAAGACATAACGATGCAACCTTCGAATACATACCTCTGGCTTTCGTCTCGCCATGATTACAATCAAACAAGCGGATTGATACATAACAGTGTACCACATCATTGGTCTCAGGATTACCATTTTCGATCCTGCTGCCTGCAGCGGGAGTTTAAAATACATGGAGGTGGTGACCGTCATGTAATAACACAGTTCCATCATCACTAGACAGCAACACGCGTAGATCTTCTCCGCGAACGGTTTCACTCGTGTTTTGTTAGAAAACTCGAAGATACCGATTCCCAGGAACATGTTCGTGTACAGAGTTGGTCTGATAGTTTCCCTGAACGTCTTGAGATCGGTCATTTCGGATCGAGGCGATTCCGACGGCGTTTAACGACGCACTGAACGCACTTTCGTTAGGTCCCATCGCCACGACGATGATCATCGTGGCGCGGCTCTGCAAAATTGATGATGCGCTAAGTAATGAAACTGTTCGCTGACTTCCAACACGCTTGGAATGAAAAATTGATAGTTAATGACGCAACGCTCGCTCGTGTCGTTTTAAAAAATATTTGACGGGGTCAAGGGTAATGAGGAAGAGGGATGGAGTCGATTGTTTACTGGGAAATCGATGTTTTTCATTAGATATACTGCTGGTTTCGCGTCTGATCAATTCTGGGATTTTCTACTTATTCCGATGCAGTGTGAATCGAGGTTTAAATGGAATGCTGCCTTTTAGCGGCGATCCGTGTAATGATGGAATTTCATTGGTATTATGGATCTCTAATAGCGATAATGATTCGAGCGTCAAGATTAATGCGTTATTTTGTCGTGGTAACGACGTCCCCGATATTAACATTTGCAATAATGGATTAGGGGATGTATTATTAAAATTGAACACGTAGCGTTTCAGCTATGAAATTGGAAATCGTCTGAAATTCAGAATAGAAACTAACCGTTATTTTTCTACGAATCTTCCAAACTATTTTTCCATTATCAAGGTTAACCATTAACCTACATCAACCATTTCCCAGTGTTAATTGCTAATCGATTGCTAATCATCGGAGCAAATGTACACGGGACAAACGCAGGATTTTTTCTCGAGTGAGCCACTAATGTTGAAATATGTCAAGAGAAAAAATGTATGAAATAAATCATAGGGTGAGGGGTTAATCTCAGGATCTACGGCCAGGCCACATAAATCCACGCGCAACCGTGGTCGCAGCGATTCGCCGAGTAACAACCGGCGAAGAACGTCGCAAACTCCACGCCGTCTCGAACAGTATCCGTCGCGGATCGATTCGAGCTCCTCGAAAGAGTACACACAGGAACAATCTCGCCGGTCGCTTTCATAAAGAACAAAGCCGGGGGTTCCGGCGACGCGCAGGAATTTCCATCGACATTTTTATTCACTCCGTAATACGTTTGCCGCGCGTGTCTCCGAGCAAGATGGGCATCGACGATCGGAGCTTCCGCTCGGGAAAATATCGCAGCCGCGGTGACCTATTCTGGGACCGAGAGAAGCCTACGGGGTTAGGAAATCAGCCATGGAATTCGATATTTGGAATCTGGAGGAATATACTTAAGTTTTCGTACTTGATTTGAAACGAGTGTATGGTTTGTGAAACAATGGAACATTGGGGAATCGTTCATTGGAGTTGGGATTAAGAAAATAGTTTGGGAGATTCGTATCTTTTCTGGAAGAGATTGTTGTTATTTGGTTATACGTTATGTTGTAAGATATTTGATATTGTGTTGTTAAATGTTTTTTAACCCTTTGCACTCGAAAGCTTTTCACTAGAAATATTCAATATTCTTCGATGAGATACAGACGATGTTCTCTGAAACTAATTAAATTTGAAAGTTCAGAAGAGAAGATGCGATGAGCGTGCGAGGCCTGTTCATTCTTTGATAAAAATGAGATTCATTCTCAACGAACACGACGGACACATCGAACTCTATCGCGTGAAATCCAAGAACCTGTCGGAAAATTGATTCCCGGTCCCTTTTTCTGCGCGCTCGTTACAGCTCGCGACGCGACGTTTGAAATGTATGAAGGCGCAGGAAACGGGTCGGATCGTCGAATGTCCCCCGTCGAAAAGGGACGTGAATTTATTGCGTGCCAGTCCCGCCCGTGTATGTACACAGGGTGTCCTGGAATAAGCAGAATATACTTCAGGAATGGCATCTGTAAATCTATATCTCTGTATCTGCAAAAATGTCACGGTGTTTGCTTATTTGGAAGAAACATCGCTACCAGTATACCTGTTCCTGTGTTTTAAAAATCATATTTCGAATGCAATCGTTCGTCGAATAATATATCAGACCATGTAATTTTGTAAACAATTCAATTTAAAACAAAGCGAAGCTCACGTATTAATACTTTACGAATAATTCACTATTTGAACTTTCCTATTATCAAAACATATTCTATCGTTAACAGTTTGCTCACCATTAAATCGGTGTTGAACGACAAAAGCAATTCTTTTCTCGTTAATTACTTCATTCTTGTGGAGTTCAATTAAGATTCCATACTTACAGAATGCAATTACTTTATTTATAATCCTAAGAATATAGGACCGATATTATTCTCTGGAAACACTCAAAACTTTCTACTGACATACAGACAATATCTCATTGATAGAAAGTATAACATCAACACGTTGAATGCGCACGGTTTTCTAAAGCAAAATTCAGAAAATAAGAGAAAGTTCATATTAAATTATTATCGCACGTTCTAGCCGAATGTCACGAAATTGCCGTATCACCGAGCGAGCTATAGTGATTCGAGCAGATTAAATTGACAGATTTCAAATCAGTTGACAACCGAGAGGTGCCTATGGAGCGCAAACGATTAAAGGAACTCGAAGAATAAAATATTCCCCCTTTATTCCGCGACACCCCGTATACAGGCGAGGGCGGAGACGAGGGCGCGGAATCGAGAGAGGCAATCGTCGACGGAAGTCGAACGAAGAAGGGTGGCTCGGCCGACGTGCCGCTTATTATACTTTCTTATTATTTATCGAGCCCCATAAATATCGGGGGCGGAATCGAGGCCGAGCGAGGAGATCGGGACGGTCGATTTATGGGGGTCGCAAATTAGTGTCATCCACCGTGGTATTTTTCACCGGCATATTAATCTGGATACGCTTACACCGAGCCGCCGATCGCGGTGGATGCACCGGGGGCGGGTTCCGGAAGCCATTAGTGAAGCTACACGATCACTTTTCTCTGAATTCGATTCCGCACGGAATTGCGCGGTTAACTGAAAGGTGGAATAATGCTGGATGGTTATTGTTACACCGGGGATGTTTATTGGAATATCAATTGCCCGGGGTAATTCGGCGAAATTGGAATGCGATGGGGATTAAATCGACTTCAGCGGGAATTGAGCGATACGGGAGAACAGCTTATAGTTTTTCAAACGTCACGTGTCTCGTTGCGTTCACGGTGGAGCGAAGCATTGTCGGTTCATTGATACGTCGATTGAGTCGGTTGAATCGTTTACGTGTTTGTATGTTATCGTACTTCTTTGCAGTTTGTAGATGTAGTTTGTTAATGCTTACGTTATAAATGATTATGGAATCTATATGAAACTTCAGTGATTCTGAGTGTTGAAACTTTCATTTCATCAGTATAGTAAACGTTTCATTCAATCGTAGATGTTTAAGTATCTAAGACTGAGATCTTAGAATAAATATCATTTCGAATAAATAATAATGTTATTCGCGATAAAAATGTTGCCAATAAAGCTCATTTACAGAAAGTATATGCCATAAAAATAGAAAATCGTCAGAATAACCATTTATCGAGTAAGCTGCAAACGGGTTCCGTAGCAGATATCCAAAGACAAACGATCAACGGTGAAATTATCGGCGTCTACGTAATTATATCATTAATTATGAAATAATACCGTGAGCCTAGTGTTGCTTATTAATCGTTGTTACAGCAACACGAGCGACATGCATCTAACGTCTGATTCCACTTATCGCCGACTAGTTCCCAGGTATTAATTTATCAGCGCGCATCGGCGTGCCGCTGGTAAGGGATCGATCAAGCAATGCGATCGGCATCGTGGCCGCAACGGGTAACAGTTGATCGATAACTGATAACAGTGATATTATCAGCGCGTCATTTGCTACCTGAGGAAGCTGGCCGCAAACGCCACGGCGGTATCGCCGATATTCCGATCGAAAATTACGTGGCTACAATTCGCGATGATAACTCCACCATCGACGGGCGTACGGTCCCATAAAATTCCTCGGCGTAGAATGAAAATCTGTGCAACGGGTAATTCGAAAGCATGGGAGGCAAGGTTTACGACTAATGAAACAGGATGAAGGAATAAAACTTTCTAACGATACAATAAAACTTCTCGGGGACAGTTAGCGTGAATCGTTTGTGTCCCATTTTGGTGCAGGGGTTTCATTAAATTCTCGTTAAATCTGAGTTATCCTCGGCGGTATGATATTCCCCATTCTCGTGATTGGAGACGCTTATCTCGGTCGCCTGTGAAATGTAAATTCTGTTGGTGAGTCGTGATGGAAATTTAGCAACATGTTGCGAGTTCTATCTTAATATTTCCGAGGTACTCTTGGCTCTGTCGTTGAACTCTTGACCTGTAATATCGTGTCAATCTCGCGAGGAGATTTGAAACTGAATTTAATTAATCTAAGTGTTCCCTTTCTTCCCGAAATGTAACAAGAGTGTATCTATTAGGACTTCAATTGATTTCCAATCCAGTTTGCTTATCAATTGAATTTTTTAAATAACTCAGAGAAACATCTCTTGTCTTTAACACTGAAACTACCAGAGATGTCTTCTCTTCGCAATTATTAGAAAGGTGACAAATGCTTCTCTGAGAAATTGATGAAAGATGCACTCTAGGAGTTTCTATAGCGAAATTTTCAAAAGTCAATTGAAAATTTGAACACTAGTCTGACTCGTCTAGTGTTCTCAGTGTTAAGAAACAAATGTCAGGGCGAGAGGTTAAAACAGCTCGTTGCGTGTGCTGACGCAATCCAGCCGGCCGCGGCGTAACTCATCGCGCGAAAATAACATCGATTCCGAATTCAGTCGAGGGATAATTCCCGCTGATAGATTTACTCGTCGTTTCCTCCTTGGCCGGCGCGCATAATAGCCCGGCCCGTATTAAATCAACCCCGAAGGCGCCATTTATCCCGGCATCGCGAAATGACCTAAGTTTCCGAGCAACCTTCCCCGGCGGGGGGTTGGGAACCGGGCATCGCGGTGCTAAATGGCCGTCATTCGTGATGTATGAAGCGTCAGAAAGAATCGGCCGGCGACCGATTCAATCTTGGACAAACAAATCGCGCGGAACTCGCTCCTGTCTCTCGATCCGCCGATTGATGCGCCCGCCATTACGCCGCCGAGTTCCATTACGCGAGGAACTGTCAGTGAATTTTCAATCCTTCGCGGACGGCAATTCTTTAAAGTTATACTTATGCTTCGGATTATTTTTCCTTATATTTGTTAAGCAATGACTTACATTGATACAACAGGATAGGACAATATTATTTCCCTATTACCAATTAACGCATTAATCTAATATTCATCATTCCATTTTAACACTCCGCGGACGCAGGTTCCCTAGAACATCAAAAACCATAGAAATCTATATTATACATTTAACTCTTAAACAATAGAAACCAAGAACTATACGATCCATCGTTACCTAAACACTCAACTCCTCAAAGCATTAAACCCACGAGACACAGAAAGAACCTCATCAACCCCGAAGGAACAAAGAAAACTCGCGAGAAGCAACCGAAATCATCTCCCATCCTCCCCAAAAAGCAGCCGTCATCCATCTTATCTTTATGCCCGCATTCCGACCAAATTCCGAAAGTTGCAGCGGGGGCTCGTAAGGGAAAAAAGGAATAAAGGGAAACAGTGCTCGTCGAGTTTCCACTCCGTCTGCTTACCGGAATATGAAATTCATGTTCCGGTTTTACGAGGAGCAGGGAAACGGCAGTGGGTCCAGCCGGAAACGAACACGCGGAGCGAGAGAGGGAACGGAACATCGTCGTGGACATCCGCCGCTAACATCGCGGATACTCGATGGCCAGATACGGCCGGCTGAATTTATAGCGTGTCGACATTTGTTCTTGTAAAAACCGCGGACGCTGGGCCAGTGCTCCTTCGCTCGCAGTTACTGTCCCCGGGATTCGTCGTTACTCCGCCGTCGGCGACGGCACACTCCGGCACGAGGTTTTACGACGGAATTTACGCGATTTCCAATACAAAGCTCGTTCCGACGGCCGTTTTATCGCGCTCCCAGCACCGACTGCGGTCCCGGCGAGTTCCCGTCAAGGAAATCTGCTCGATCGTCGGATCCCTCTTACCCCTTTCGTCGAGCTGTGCTCTTGTAAATCGCTGGTAGAATTCCGTTGGACCAAGGAATGTAAGAGGAACAAGTTTCGACTCTTCGGGAACGTTGCTACTCGTTTGTGTATTTCAGTTCGATTTGGAAACTTTGAAGACTTTGAGTTTCTCAGTATTCTGTCGGAACTCTTAATTTTCTATCGATGAGTTGTTCAGTTTACACGTTGCTACATGCGAGTATAATTATGAAAGTGGTTAAGATCGAAAAGGAACGAGGTTATCGGTTACTTGACGGTGATTCCGACCCATCTGGTCCAACGTCGAAGCTCGGTTATCGTAGAATAACAAACCGTTAATCGATTAGCTTGTTAACAAAGTTCGCGGCTTACAAATCAAACATAACCCCGATGCTTCCGTCAGCAGCGAAACCCCTCGGACATCCCGAAAGTTCTCCGGGATCGCGTTCCCACCGAATACACCGCAGCCAATCAAACGCTCAATGCTGCGGGTAAAATCGATCAAGGATCAAACCGTCCGAATAATTCGCAGCTCGCCTGGGCCAATCGTGGCGCGGCGCTGCGCTGCGCTGGCATCAAGTTTTCAACGTTGCGCGATGTCCGCCGGAGATAAAACGAAAAATCGAATTTCCAGCGTTGATGGGGGATCGTTTTCCAGCTCGTAGCGATCCGACTGCGCGCGAGAGACGTGGGGGTGGAAAGTGTTTCTCCACCGTGCGCCCCTTTCCAGAAGCGTCGCGATCGGAAACACGTTCAGCGGATTTATTGCCGGGAAGTCACGTCGAGCGGATTTTCTCGTCGTCGTGGCCTTGAAGCTGCATCAGATCCCGCGGGGACCGAGGCAACGACGCCGATACCTCGCGGAGGGGATGATGGCGCGGGTGGAATGAACTTTGTACCGTGAACACAGCGTATATCGAGATCCCGCTGAAAGCTTCTCGATGGGAGGACTATTCCGTGACGCGGTGTCCCCTTCCCTCGCGATCGACGATCCGCGCGAGAGGAGAAACCTCTCGCGGATGGATCATCTTTAGGAGGTTCGGCTTAGTGGGTTTGCTCTTGGCTCCTCTGTTTCTACCAGCATTGCGGGATTCCGCGAATATTTTCGAGCGATCGTTCAGCTGAGTTTCTTGGGGTTTGGATTGATTTTTGAGAAGCGTCTTGCGGATGTTCTAGTTTTAGGGGATTCGGTTTAGCGGGGTTCTTCTTCGTGCTTGTTTCTGATCGCGAGGAAACTTTTTGAGATTCTGGGAATATTCTGGAGGGATCGTTGGGCTGATTTTCTTGGGTTTTGGATCGTTCTGGTTTTAGGGAGTTTGAGTTAGTTGGTTCCAAAACTACACCAAAACCGTATCACTTCTCACAAACATATTTCTCCATCTCACAAATTCTCACAATTTCCCCATCTCAGAAAGACACAAATATTCTTATTCGAGTAACTGCTACATATAGCTCCAATAAATTTCGAAGTCTCTGTCCGTTCTCCGGCAAATTTCACGATCGAAGAATCGCCGCTCGGCGAAGAACGATTTCAGGGGACGGTCCGTTGTTCGTCGCGTCGACGGCATCGACAACAACGCCAGCGAACAAAGAATTTCCATGTCTTTGTAATTCACGTCAGGTTAGAATTCTGCAACTTTGTAATTTCGAGTGATCGCGGTAGCGCCCCTCATGAAACTTTCATGGACCATATTTTCCATTGTTCGTCGGTCGCGATCGAAGGCGGGCGAGAAATAAACAAGAAGCTTGCGGAGGAAACTGCCGGGTCGCGGTAAAAGCCGAAGAACGCTCGCGTTTCTTTTTCCCGATAATCTTCTCTTCGGTTTCGTCCATTCGGGATTTAACTCAAAATCTACCGCACACCTCGAAGTAACCCGTTCCCGATTTCGTTCTTTACAATCGTGGGAAAAATATAGGCGCTTCTCGGAGAAGTTGAATAACTTGATTCATTAATGCACAAATTAAACTATAGGTCAATGCGATCGATACGAGATCAATAATTCTCGTATTGAGGTCAATACGAGAATAAAATGAAGTTGATCAAGAAACTCAGAAGCTAATACAGTTGAGCCCAGGAAAGAAAAATTGAGGAAATTAATGTAATGGCTTCTGAAATATATAACATATCGAGAATCTATAAAAAGGGCTTTCTAGAACAAATGAAGGAACGAGTGAATCCTTGAATAATTACAAAGAATATTATCATGTTTCATTAATATTCACAGAAATCAGAGAACATAAGGAAATCAACTTAGCATTGACTTCTCAGCGACTTAGATAATCCTTATAAAAATTGTAACAATAGATATCTTTCTGTTTCGTATATTGATTACAATACTCAAGCGAAACAATTCACTTTGAAAATCATTGAAGGTTTTCACGGACACAGTAGTGTCAGTGTCAATCCAGCGACGAGATCTTTCTTCCGATCGAGTTGCAAGGGAACAGGCTAACCGACAGCCGCGCGCGCATTAGCTAGGGAATACAATTACACGGATCGATACAAAGAAAAGTTCACGAGCGAGAGGAAACACCGGGCGAAGCAATAAAAGTGTCCCTCGCTGACCGACCGGCCCTTAACCTTTATGCCCGCGGAATTATTTTTCAGGTCTGAACTTTCTGGCGAAACGGAGGTTTTATGCGCTTCTCGTACAGTGAAACGAGAACTTCGAAATGCATGGACATTTTTGTGGATCGCTTGAATCTGTAGTTAATCGGACTTTTGATGATTCAAACCGCAGATGAAATCTTTACTTTCTTTGAGCACCGTGTGTCCAATTGTTAAAAAACTCCAAGAGTTTCTACAGTCTCAACACTAAACCACGATAAACAACCAAATTATCCAACTGATAACACAGTTCCCACGTCAACAAGCAATATCCGATTATAAAAGCAGCGTTTATCGTTCAGGGAATCTCATAGCGATGGACTTGGCCGGAAATAAAAATATTGATGGACAGCGTCTTCCGCCGGAAACAAGGGTGCCGCGTTGTTTGTTCCAGGAGCAAAAATTTCCATGGAACTTCCGCGGGAGCTCGAGGAATCCTCGTGGTCCTGCTGGAAAGATAATCCTTTGGCCATACGACGCTCCTTTGTTATGCATGGAACGGGGACGCTCGATGGACGACGGTAAAACCGGTCCCAGTCTTCGGCGATCGCTCTCCTACCTTCCCACGGGTCGTCCTTAAAGGCCCGCCATCTTGCTATCCGAACCACGGCTCCTTTTCCTTCGCTCTATATTCCAGTTTTTCACCGGAGAACGCTGACAACGGGGGCCACCGTGTATTTTGCGGGTGATGAATAACGCGCAGCCTCTTTCAGATTCAAATTTTTATTCGAGGACAAGTTTGCCGCATCCTCCTCGGGGCGTGTCCTTTTTCGAGGAGACGGTTAATGGCTGGATCCATCGGATCTCGTTATGAACTTCGCTTTTTAAGCGGGGAACTTCGGCCCGTTTTCAATGCTGTGAATTAGGGGATTCACCGGGCGTCGATTAGTTAATGGCCCTGTCGGGGGATTTGATTTAAGGGGAAAATCGAATATTTGGAACGAAGTAGACGGGTTCCGAGGGAATTGAACCGTTAGTGTTAGATTATCGGTGTCTGTGAATATAGATATTTAACCCTTTGCACTGCAGAGGCGCCTCTAAGTCACCAAATGATTTGACACAGCGAAACTGTAAACTTTATCATTATCATAAACGAAGAAGTTTCTCTTAGAAACAATCTTCTACCAACCCCCTGCCCTCTAATGAGTCGACAAAAGAAGAAATACGAAATAGCGGTCTAACAGCATAAAAATCGAAGCAATTTCAAGTATCAAGGCTGAAAGGGAACACGTTCGCGGCGTTTACGGCGCGCATCGACGGGTCTCGTCGCAGCAGGCGATCGCTGGATCTCATAAAATCGAGAGTTAAAGGGTGCCAGGGGCAAGAAGGCCAACTATTTAAATGGATTCAATTTGGAGCGGCGCCAAAAGCGGGCGTCTCGTGCGCGCGCCGTGCCAAACGCGACGGAGGATAGAACGCTCGTAAAGGACGCGGCCGTGGCTCGTTGAACAAATTAATAGCGATCCCCGGGAATCGGCTGTTAGACCGTTCGAACGCGATTCCTTTGAATGATCGCCGCCGCCCAGATTTCCGCGCTGATCCTCGAATACCGTAGCGTTTCCGGGAGCTATTTAAAAGTTCCGGCAGAATGGACATTTACGGCCGGCCGTCGCGGGAATGTAGCTCTGCGATGTTATTGCCGGCGCTCGATTATCCTTCGGCTCAGACCGTGCTCGCCGATACCCGGGAATCTGCCTAATAAGACGCTTCCAGGATTCCATCGGAAGCTCACCGGCTATCTCTTGTATTCTCATACTCGAGGAAGGGGTTAATGGGCGGTGGAATCGGTCAAATGGCTCGTCAACGGAACCTTCGATGATTTTCGCCGATGTATTCACCGAAATTTAAATGACATTCTTTCTTTATTACATAGGACGAAATGTAATTGAGTTTGTGGAATAATTGGTTGGTTATGAATTGCGAACGATTGAAATTGCACTTTGTTTTATTGGAAGATTTTACAAGTGTTTTGGGTATTACCTTAAGCCAGTAGAATAGGTGAACATTGATCAGACTCAATATCTATTTGAGAAAGTAGAATAGATGTATGATTATCCAGACATCTACACTACTTCCATCTCTAAAACAATTCAACGTCTCATTCTTCGATCTTTCATTCATCTTTGCAATCTCCCAATCATCACCCTGAAATAATTCCATTAACACTCCCTCACCGGAAGATCCTCGAAAGTAATCAATAACACGAAACACGTTTTCACGAGCAGAAAACAAATCCGCCCTGTAATCTGATCCCTTACCAGCAATATTCCCCGCAGTGCCATTCCCTGCCAACTAAATCCCGTTCGCCCGCCGGTCCAATTCCGATCAGCAGAAATTAACCAAACTATCCCGAAACTAATTTCATTCGGAAATATCAGGAACAAACCGTCGGCGTACGTGTGCCGGCGCGCGTGTGCGCGTGTACGAGATGGCAGAGTCGCAAGGCAGGCCATTGTGCCGCGTGCACACACGGCGTCGGTCTATTCATCGTGTTATACCACTACCTTTCCACCCCCACGCCTGTTCCCCAACCCCCGAGCGCCGCCGCACACCGGGTCCTATTGAAAGGGGGTATCGTAGCACGACGGAACGGCGTGTCGAGAAAACATCGGTCCAATTTTCAGAAAATCTCGGCCGACAATATGCCAGAGCCCGGCGCTGCCAGCGAGACGGTTAATGAGGCCGGAAATAAGAGACGGCAAATTACCAGCGGAGCGGGGAGGGGGGACAGGGGCAGGGGTGAGTTTGTGGCTTCGTAGTTCGCGGCTATTGCCGCGTATCGATTACGCGGCCGATACGTCCGAGACGCGTTTCCTTTTTCGTGTGGGCTCGAGTGGCTGAGTTCGGGAAACGTGAATTGATTGGCGCGAGGGAAGGAGTTTGTTTTATTCGTCGGTGATTCTTACCAGTAGATGTCCAAGAGTTTTATGTATTTGTAGTTTTTCTGCTTCGATGGAAGAGATTCGAGAGATTCTTGATTGAGTGGCGAAGCTAATTTAATGGTAGGAGTCGCGGTAATTTGTGGATGATTATTAATATTAGATGTCCAAGCGGAGTTTTATATATTTGTAGATTTTTTACTTGGAGAGGAACGTTTCGAGAGATTCTTGATTGAGAGGTGAAGACAATTTAGGGTGGATATTAGGGTAAGAGGAAATGAGATTTTAGTTGCAGATTGAATTATTTTGTTTTTGTATAGTCTTTAGTTCATGCTTTTCGTATAGAAAGTGGAACACGTAAACTGGTTGGAATATTGTCATCCTCGAACCAAGGAAAACGAAGGAATCATGAAAAGTAATTCTGCAATTGAGTTAACTGTTATAATTGATTGAGTAATACGTAATCAGTTTTCCAGCCGCAGTCAGAGATTTCGGTGCTCGGTTTCGTTGTTCAGAGGGCAGTCGCCTCGATGGAAAAATAGCAGAAGAAAGTAGAAAATGGGAAACAGAAATGGTAGAGCTCCTCCCTTTGCAACGGACGACCCCGTAATCCCCTTGTAACGAGATCCGAACGCGAGCACGACCGGCGAAGGCACTTTTCACAACTACCGGAAGTCGACTGTGTTTCCGACTGTTTTCTTCGCTGGGTATTTCGATCCTTCTCTGTTCCGTCGGATGGTTTTCAGTGGTTCGCCGGTTGCCGGTGTATCGCCGGGTGTCGAGTTCCTCGTGGTTGGTAAATTGTATATGTCCGTCAATTTGTCTTTCTTGTGTGAATTGTTAAGTTTCTTCGCGGAGAGGAAGCTTCTCGTTAGAGGTAACTGGGTGATGTTTGTATGGGGATATGGCTGATTCAGAGAAGTTCGTGCGCGAGTTGTTTGCTCTGCGGTTATTTTGGTAGTTGCTGGTCGAGCGTTGTTCCGTGGCGATACGGATCGATGGAATATTCATTCCCGTTTTGTTTATTATTGGCAACTCCGGACACGTTCGCCGCTAACTCGATTAACGCTAAAACAATTATCCCCCTTATACAAGGTCTTGGCTAGGTCTTGGTCAGGTTTCGTGTATTACTGGGAATTCTGGACGCTAACTTAATTAATCGCTGACTTAATTAACATTGAACCAATTATCCCCCTTATACAAATCCTGATTTCTACATAAATATCCTCGTCAGAAACTATATTAATTTCTCTTGATTCCAAAATCCAAATTAAATATCCATATATTATTACAATTCAATATTACAAATAAATTGAATACATAAATAGCGCAACCAACTGTTACACTAGATTCCGCAGTTCCAAAATTGTTCACACGGGGACAGAATCACGGTTAAGAATTTTATAAGAGACTTCCGTCAGGAAGAAATCCGTCTTCGTCGAATTAAGGAATCGGGAGACAACGTGGCGAGAACCTATTCTAGAGCTCGGGTCTCACTGGAATAAGGAAACCGGAAGCGAATCGAATATCCCTATTTCTGTCGGGTCTCGGGTTTCGAAGCGGGAGAGAGCCAAGGAACGTCGAGCACATTGGACTCTGCGTCACGCAGAAACGAACGAGATTCTTGCTCGGTGACGTGACGAAAGTAAATGGCTCCAAGTCTCTCTCTCTCTCTTTCTCTGTCTGTTGTCAACAGACCAGCAGCGACCGAAATAAGGAGAGAAACGGGAGCACGGGAGGCAACGGCGACGCCTTCCCAGCAATCCGGCAACTTCCGGACAAAGCGAGCGCAGCGAACTTTTGACGCAACGTTATCGAGAATCCTCGGATAGATCGAACTGTCGCGTATAAATATTAGACCGTCGAGTAAGTTCTTCCCACGATTCTTGTCGACGAAGTTTGATTTCCCTTCGCGCGCGGAATGATAAGTCGCTTTTATTTCTGCGACGTGTAACGGATCTCAGATTGCGATCCCTCGAATTTTCGTGGATTCTCAAATTAGTTCAATGGCGAATTGGAAGTTTGTACTATTGGGATGGTTTGGGGGATTTTTATAGTTTAGATGAGCGTGATTTCACTTGGCAAGTAGAATGCCCGTATGCGGTCAGACACGAGGGCTGTTAAAAAGTGAAATAGGGGTCTATGATCGGACGAACGGGACGAGCCTTTTCTATTTGTATAACGTTCGTCCTCAACAAATTTATTCTATAAACAAAAGGTATACTTCTAAACTTCAGTTTTTGTTTATACAGTCCCTTGATTTTACTTTATATTTATAGTTCAGAATTTCTTTAGCTTTAATTGAATTTGAACACATTTTTCCGTTAGAATAAAATAAAAGGAAGTACAAGGACACTCTTGCGAAGAGCAGAAGTAGTGTTTCACGGTTCCGTTCCCATTGGCGGAAAATAGAAACAATTCCAGCGTCCCCGAGGAAGCCACTCGTGTGATCCGCGATTGGTAACCCTTAATCAGGAAACTGGGTCGTGAAGAAAAACCGTGAGAAAACCCCTGCTTAGCGCCGCGCCGGGACAATCACGAAATCAACGATCTCTCGAGCATAGACGGCGAATTCACGGGCACCGAAATCACGTCCGCGTGTCTGATGACAGTAATCGACGTCCTCGTTCAGCCACCTTGCGCGGCAAATGATCGTTTCGGGGCACTTTAACTCTTCACTGGGAATTAATTAACAACCACGCTCGGATACAGGCGCGGGACGAATAAAAATACATGTAACTCAAGTATTATCCAATAATGGCAGTCGACGTCGTCCATAAAATCGCTCGTCAATTACCGTTGAACGTTTTCGACCGTGTTACCGTCGATCGGACACAAATGTCGAGGCTCGAGTGTTTGATTGCTGTATAGCGTGAATCCTTCGGCGAGGAAAAAGGTTTTCGTTTGCGGAGCATTATTTAGGAATAGAGGTTGCATATTAAATCACTACTATCTTCTCTATACTTCGTTCGTTCGATATATTCATTATACATATTTAAATAATCTTTACTTTCAGTTTTTAACAAAGACCTGCAAAGATTTTTAACTGCAGTCCACAGTCCCAACAAAAATGCAAACCTCGAAAACCTCAAACAAACCAAAAGAAACACTCCCAATCCCCAAAGCTCAAATCACAAACCCGCAAGATTTCCAATCCCAAATCCATCCTCGAAGTATCAATTCCCAAACGTTCGTCGACCCGAAGTCACCCCCGTCTCAGCCGAAAAATTCCTCCGCTCGAAACCACGTCGAACATCGAGCTTAACGACACTCTCAGGAGAAAAAATCGCCGGCGGAAGAAAAAAGGGGACCATCGGGGAGAAGTTTTCCGGCACGGTTGCCAGGGAACAGTATGTTTCTTCGCAGGGGTAACGATGATCTCTCCGTCTAGGGGGCGGGGGCGGGGGAGGAGAAGGTACGCGAAATGAAACCGAGCGGGTCGTTTGGCCGTTACTTTCGTCGACGCAGTTACCCGGATAATTTGCATCTTTTTCTGGCCGTTCTTCGGCCGGTTGGCCGACGGTTCTTTTCATCGTCGTCGTCGACGGGGAAGGAGAGAGAGCCGGCCGCGCGGCGGGGGTTAGATAGCGACGGCAGCGAATTTCCCGGCGACTCTTATCGCCGGGACGTTCCGTCGTTCGCCGTGGAAGACGACGTAGTTTCCTTTCGACGGCTTGGCTACCCGGCTACTTACCTTTCGCGGGAGACAAATGGTTTTTGTTGCGGGCCACGAGTTTTTTCGGGCGCAGCTGCAGCTGCGTCCGAGCGGAATTCCCCTCGGATCTCCCTTAAGACTGCCGTACTGCGCTGTTAACTTTGACGTGGATTTTGTTGGCCGGAATTACCGTTCCGGGCTCCTCGTGACGGATCTTTAATGGGATTACGGTTTTTATGGTGGCTCGTTGCTGGCTCGGCTTCTTGGATTCTTGAGCTCTCGAGTGTGAGTCTTGGAATGAGTTTTTCAAGGAACTTTGCCTAACCCTTTGGCTACTGGTATATATTCACAGATGTCTGTATAAACGCAGAACGAAACAATATCGCAAATGCTGATGCATTCGTTTGTTATCTATTATATTAAACGTATGTGATTAGTTTTTAGTTGGCGATTGAAGTATGACTACTTAGGTTTTAATGATAGTTATTTAAGTAGTATAAGGTATATTTTCTTCATATCAGGCTGGTCATAGAGATTTGATTTTACCAGACAAGTACAGGACTAATTTACATAATACAAGTAATAGTATTCACATCGCATAAGTGATAATAGTCTAATTCAACTTAGACAAATGATCAAGGCCCATTCAAGTCAGACAAGTAGTACAGCTCTATTCAGATCGAACTGACGATAAAGGTTAAATTTAGGTCTATTCAGGGACCAAGTAGATTCATGCCTCTAAACATCAGATAAGTAGAGATCCAATTAGAGCTCCACAATTGATACTCCCAAGTAGTATAAGTCACTCTATAATCAGACACACGCCGAAACAGCTCTAAACAAACTATTAATAGAACCTTCAACCTATCTAAATTCACAAACAAACCAATCCTTCCTCACATCCTCTCTCTAAATCCACCTGCGACAGAAATTCGTAGAAAATACCACAAAAGAAACCCGTAACACTTCGAAATCCAAGAGCCCGGTGTTTCATCGAGAGAACCATCGAACGGAGCCTTCCACCTGAACATCGTCCCAATCGGAGCAACTCGAAAAACCCACTGAAAGGTGTCTACCAAGATGTCCCCAAGAAATTGATTTCGAATGGAATCGCGATCGATGCTCGCTCGATTCTCCGGTCGACACATTATTTCGCCGGATCTCTGAGCTGTCGGAATCAGCAGCGACGGAATTCCTGGTCCGTTCGCCGTCCAAAATTTCGTCATCGCCGGTGCGCCGCGCCCGCCGCCATCCATTTCACGAACGTCGAGGAATGACATATTCTCAGGTTCCCATTGGGACCGAGGTCGCGCGAGGCGACACACGCGACACGTGTCATGTGCACGTACGCGCGTCAACCGAGGCGTCAACTGCCGGATAAAACCATTTGTCAAATCTCCTTCCGCCGGGCGGGGGAGGGAAAGGGGTCGGCTTTCGTCCGCAATATTCGACGGGGACTCGAAGAATTTCCTGCGTAAATCTTCGACATTATCCGGCCGGAAGCGAGACCATCGTCTCGGGCAAGCGTTGCGTCGGTGGTTCCGTTAGCCTCCGGCCGTGGAAACTGTTACAACGATAGGATTGGATTGTCTCGCGGCTCTAAGTGGATTGAGATCACCGCCGCCTTCGAGGAGGGAGGATTCCCCCGCTGCTTTACGCGCACCGCAGGAAAATGGAGCGTCGCGCGATGGAGCGTGAAGAGGGATCACGGTGTTGGGGAAAATTGTTTTCGAATGTTGTTGGGATTAGTTGGTTTAACCACTTGCGCTGGAAATCGGTTCAGATATTTGGCAGTCTGTTATGAATTTTGTTTTTACCTATTTTACTGATATGTACACTGATTTTGTTAATCATTCTGTACAGAGTGATACATTTCGAATCTAATAAGCGTAGTGGATAACCCTTTACGAGAATATTCTTTACAGTATACAGAAGCGTCAGTAAATGATGCCAAATTGTATGTCTAAAGCTTGAATACTAGAGGAAGAATGAAATTTGTACTGTGTTTTATTGTTGAAGTGTTTTTATGTTCTAATGGATTGTTGGATATGGATTGACCGTGTCTGAGGCGAGATAGATTATGACTCATCTGAAGGGTCATTTCGTAATGGTGAATAGCGATGTAAGTGGAACGAGATGTGTATCTAGTCAGACAAGTGTACTGTAGACAATGTATAATCATACAAGCAGAATAATGCTTGATACTGGTTGGGCATGTAGGGCAAGGTTCGTATAAGTTTCAGTAGAATATCGCTGGTCTGTGGGCAGACAAGTAGAACGAGGTTGTCCTGTGGTTAGACAAGTGAAATGAGAAGCTTATCTGAGTAGTCGAACAAATTGTGCACTATATTTGCTCAGACACATGAAATGAGATTAATATCTAGGCGTACTAACAGAACGAGTGCCCTTATGGTCAGACAACTTCATTAAAACAGAATTTGCTGTAGCATCGATTCGTACCGCGTTATGTATTCGATTGATATACGTATATTTGATATTTAAAATAAAATAAGAAGTTCCAGTATTTTTTAAGGAATTCTCAAAGAGTGCAAAATCATCTCTGGTCTCTAATATATGGCCAAACACTAGCTGCGTTTATTAAACAATCTAGAAGAAAGTAGAAAACTAATTCCACTCTTAAATTTACGATCAACTGTTAATATTAACAGCGAAACTCCTGCCACATTTTTAAGAAAGTTTACGAACAGGGCTCACTTCATTTAATTAAACTTTCTGGAGTTATATATCTCGGTGTCGTTTTACAACTTTTTCTCATCTTTCGGGTAATTTCATTATTCTGTCCTTGAAGGAACTTCCCACTTTTTCCCTCGCAATAGGAACGCAATGCTCTAGAAGACAGCCGGGGAAACTTTTCTCGCCGCCTCATTCACAGTCACTGTCACTCATACCGAAAGTGTTCAGTATGCGGAAGGAAAATAAATTCCTTCACTGACATACCAGGCGTACCAATCATTGTTACAGCTTGAAAAATTCAAAACGACTTCAACAATTTTAACCTTCTACCTCCCATTAATTTTATCCCTTCACTCAAAACTCTAAGCATAAAACAGTCTTCCATGAAACTTTCATTTTCCAGTAGAGTAAACTCTCTGGATTTTATTATAAATTAACACTAAACCTACCAAGCAGTTAAATTCACTTTTTGATGTTCCTCTATAGCAACTTCATTTATTGTACAGTTTATTCTATTGTTCCTAGAGCAGTCGACATTCGCCTATTTAGATTTTGAAAATTATAAATTTAAAAATAGAAACAAAATGGAAACATTTACCAAATGATGTTTACAAAATTCAATGTGCGTAAAATTGACGCGCTCCGTAAACCTAGTGTTAATAATTGCAAGAAGAAGAAACCAGGAACGTGTCATTTCGACTCGTCTGGTAGGTTAAGTGTTAACTGGAAAATTATCCAGTTCGAACGTTCGAAAATTTCAGTGTTCCTCGTGTCGACGTCGGTTCCGCAAACTTCCGAAGAAGGACACAAAAAGGGAGCAAAACGGGAGGCACGGCGCGAGTTGAATCGGCCGGGTATGCAGGATCGCGCGACACTTTCGCGTAGCTGCGTTGGTAACCAGCCGCGAGAACCATCTGGCAATAATGTTCGGTTCGGGAACATGCCCGACTATGAGTGTTTCCAGGCGGTGTCGGGTGACGCCGTGGTAGGGGTTGAATCAGACTGGAAAGCGATTGAGAACGGTGGGCGGCGGGTAGAACGAGGATAGGAGCACGCTGAACGCGCTAATTGCAAAAACTGCCTGCAGCGTCGTCCGCCGGTGTCCCTGCGGCTCGTTCTTCGGGGAAGAAAGAAACGGGAAGGCACGTGAAACACGGCACTCGGTCAGCTCCCTGGAAACTTTCCACATTCTTCGTTTACCTGACACTGGGAACTTCTCGTTTAATTAATTTTTGCATCCTCCCCGCGATCCGTGGAATTTACTGCTCGCATTTTCCTCGATGGGTAACTGTGATTATGGAGAAGTAACGTAGATTGGAAATTCGGGGAATATCCGATTACTGCTGTTGCGTGTAATTCAGAAGGATGCGTAATTTAGGTGTAATGGGTTGATGAAACTAGGGTTAATGGAAAAATGTTTGCGAAGTTTATCGTGGTTGGTGATTGTAGGTATTTATTGGTGAATTTTCACTTGGGTTGTTTGTCTGATAAAACGTTGACTTGTTTCACTTGTTACGTTTAAAATTATCTTGCATGCTTGACAAATCGTTGACTTATACTACTATCTCTCACGAAATCCCAATTCATCTCTCTCTCAAAAAACGAATTAAACGCCCCAATAACCTCTATACCTCAAATCGTTCACAAAAGATATCAACAATTGCACAAAGAATCCTAACTACACATCAACACACCCCAGAAATTCTCTAAAATCGTTTCTAAACAATGATCGCGCCATAATTCAAGCAAAGTGCCTGTTTCTGAATTCCCGTATCCTCGAGCTCGTCGTGCGGAGAAAATTAAAAAATTTCCGCGGCGCCGTTGGCCGTGCGATTCCCGAGGAGCGTGAAAAAGGAAAATACAGCGAGGAAGCGTACGGCTGACTCTTTCGCGGCACGCCAGCTGCGCTTTATCTTTACGACACCGGGAACGCGCGTGCCGTTTCCACCTTCCGCCGGAGGTTTTTCCTTCCGCCGCGATAGACGCATTGCAGACCGGCCGAATGTCTCTCTTTCCCGTATCAGCGGCGGCTGGCTGGCCCAATAAATGTTATTTGCACGCTCTCGATCCCCGCAATCCGCAAAAATCGCGAGCGCCGCCCGCGGATCCCTAAGCGCGCGACGACAAGTCGACTCGAGCGTTTTATTTCCTCCTCGCGGACCAATTCCCTCGTCTTTTCTTTCCTCCGGAGCTCACCGGTTTTTTTCCTCTTTTCGAGAGGGGAGGAGGGCGTCGCGTAAACTCACCGAACGCGCTCCGTTACGATCGATTCGACACGCCGCGAATTGCCAATGGGGTCGTTCAATCGTTCTCGTAACGATTCGCGAAGCTTTTTTTTCCCTCGTTCCGAGAACCATTTCGATGTCGCGCGCAGTTTTTATTCTGTTGTCTGGCGTTAATTAAGAGCGCGTGTTTCCCGTAATTTTATTCTCTGCTCGGCCGAGATCGGTTCGTTTAAGTACCCACTATGGGAAATTTTAGTTTTGTTTTAATGGGGTTGATAATAATGAATAGGTTTTGGAAATTGATGGATTTATGTGTATATTGGTATCATATGTATTGGGGTGTTTATTATACAGTAGAAACGGTTCGTTGCGATCAGGAAAGTAGATGGAGTCTATGACTGATCAGACGTTAGATCTAGGTTGGATTTAATAACGTCAGTTAGCTGAACTTCTCATGAAACAGTTTCTTTCTGTTGTTGCGTTGTCTCTTTAATTTACTGGTTTACTCGATATACTCCTTTTTAGAACTTTCTAAGTTCTATTATTTTTAAGGCTAAGATTGTTATATGTTAGTAATAACTTTATATCAATTCTGTATGTTTTTCAGGGAATAGTTATGAGAAAATAAGGCAGTGATAATCATAGTGTAAAAGTGTCGGACACGAGCTTGAAACATATTTTACGATTAAACGACACGCTTTGTAATAACAGGGATAAGGTGGTCGATACTTTAGCCAGGCAGTCATCTTCCACGATGAAACGTCTGATCAATTACACGGTTCATTCTGCCAGCGAGTGATTGTAGGTTCTGCCTTCGCTTCTAATATACGAGCAATTACACTCTCTCACTGGTTACACCTTTTGTTACTACAGCGCGGTGGTTCTGTGTAGCGTTACACCTTAATTCCCCAGATGAAATTACGTGGCTTTTTATAAAGGATTTATGCTATCGACGGAGAGAATATTCGGTTCATTGACGCTGTAATCCGATGAACAATTAATAAGAATACATACAATTGAATCTTCGATTAAATAACAGCCGTATGGAGAATAATAATACTTTATGAAACAGACTTAATTCAAATGAAATATTGCTTCGTATCGTCGTGTATAGTTGTCAGAATATATTTTTATAACAATAACGTACAGAATTTTTACGACATAAGAACTATATGTTTCGTCCGTACTATTGTGCTTCCAATTAATCCGAAAGTTACTACGCAAACAATAATTACTGATTATGATAACCGTACCGTGAAACACCCCAGAGAAATTACAGACTATTCCGCTGTAACTTTGCAAACCCGGGGATTACTCGAAATATACGGCGAAAGTTATTTCTATCGAGAATACACACCGTGGAATATTTTACTCCCGTTCCAAACGCGTCTGATTAATGGCGTACTCTTTCTACTGGTAAAATGAGCGGCTTACAGTTCGGTTAATTATACATTCAAATAACCGATTATATTTTTGAAATTCTTTCAATTTTCACTGCCAAAACGTATGATTAATCAAAAAACTTTTCTATATTCTACTTTATATAATAATTTCACAATTTTCGGGAACCATAAAAATTATTCGAATCGAACAGCTATCTCCTATTATTATTGATAAATATCGATAAAATACTTACCAAGTTATTAGCACAATATGTTCTTCGATAAAATACAAACCACAATACATAAGATTGAATCGAACTTAAAAAATTCCCTGCCTTTTTCCAATCAGTTTTTAATCCCACGTTCTTTTTTCAGCGTCACTTAGCGTCGCGAATATCCCGTTGTTTAACGGAACGCAGCCCCGTAAAATAGGAACGCCGGGGAATAAAGCAGGATTCGGTGGTATTAACAATGGGACAGGACCGTGAATTTCGTATTCACAGTCGCGCGAGACCGTAGTAAAAGTTTCATGGGGGCCCGGCCGATACTCTTCGGAGGATTTAAGCGGTGATCGATGAAAATCGTTGTGTTTCGCGGCAATTCGGCGCAGCCCCGGCCGGCGGTTACGAACGACCGCACGCGTCACTCGTTCGGACACGCGGGGGCCATTCTGAAACGCCGGTCACCGCGGCCCCAATTAATTTGCGATCGATTATACGGGCCACGTTTTAACGTCAAGTAACAAGCAATTCGTATCTGCCCACGGTCGCTTTCGCGTATTATATTTCACCGTTAAAATATTGTAGAAAATTACCACTGCCCACGTCGACGACGAACGAATTATGACGTGGGAATTGCGAAGGATATATGTCCTTTACGGCGGAAAATCTGGAAGTCGAAGCTTGAAAATCTGCTGCTGGATAGGATTACATTTTATTTAATATTTCTCCGGTGTCTGGCGAAACATTGATTCCTACTACTTTTAGAATTAGAGCAGAGCGCTGACAGTGATGTCTGGCTGAGCGCTGACCTCTTCTACTTACCAACGAAAACGAACCTTAACCTTTGCTGTTTGTCTAGAGGAAAGCTACCGAATAAGAGGAGTTTCTTTTATAATAAACATGTGCTTAGCTGCTATTCCTGAAGTATACAAATTGTTAACGAAATGCACGAGAAACCTGAAGCTAGACAAGTAAGTAACGTCGCGAATGCTCCTGTTCCAGATGTCCTGACAGCGGGCCCCGGGCCACCAGGATGCCGACAGACGACGACTATGGCCGAAGAGAACGTCTCCTACTGCACCAACACCCGATCTCTCAATACGGGCCCTCGTCATCTCCGGTTCCAGGATCGACCGCCGGTGCGTCTGGAAGTGTCGGTTCCCAGATCGTCTCCGCAGCCCCGTCAGACTGCTACAAGCAACAGCCGCAACCATCCCAACAGCAACCACCGGCGCAGCAACAGCAGCAAACGGACCAGCGAACCGTCTCGAGCGCAGCAAGCTCCTCCGCGAGCCAAGATCGCTACCAGCCGGAGTCCCAGACTCAGTCGAACGAGCACGACTATGGCGTCCGTGATCGCATCATCGATCGGCACGACAAGTCGACGGACAAGCCGTCGCTCGACGACTTCCCGAAATCCTGCGCGGAGACTCGCTCGATTCAGTCGAGCTGCGACCGGTTCGCCCACTACTCGGGCCAAGACAGGTTCGGGCAATCCTCTATTCAAGCTCATCATCAATACACTACTGCCAGGTCCTCGTCCGGTCAAACGTTGCCCCAGACCGTCCTCTCGGACCGTTACCCGCGCTTCGGCGAGCTGGCCGGTCTACACGGCGAGCAGAGGCTGTCCCTGGTCCCCAGCGAGCGTTTCCAGCAGGCCGGGAACCCGGTCGGTGAACTGGTGTCCTCGGGCAACGAGTATGCGAACGCGAACATCCTGGCGTCGAGTTGCGCGGCCAGTCCCTTCTCGTCGGAGACGTTCCCCTCGCCACCGTCGCCAGCACCGGCGAACGACCTGTTCGTCCCGCCGCCGCCGCTCTCGCCCAGCCCTAGCGAGAAGTATGCCTCTAGCCAGAGTCTGGCCGGTTATCCTGCTGCTGATCGGATTCTGGCCCCAGGCTCTCCAAGCGCCAGATTCGGCGGCGGTACAGCGCCAGCCTCACCGATGCCATCCGCCGCCGAACGATTCTCATCGGCGGACCGACTGCTGGCTGGCCAGCAATCCTCCTCCGTGCACGAGCCCAAGGAGCAGCAACGGTACGCTGCGGCTAGCGACAGACTGCTGTCCGGATCGTCTCCAGTTCTCGGCAGCCTGCAGGTTAGCCTCCAAAGCGAGAGGAACTCGGTGTACACCACAGGCAAGGACTCCAGATACTCGGCCATCTCTACGGACAGGCTACTGTCCTCGTCGCCTATTCACGCCCCAGTGCCAGAGAGGTTCGCGAGCAAGGACAGGTACCTCGAGTCGCCCGTCTACGAGCGCTACCACCGGCAGGAGGCGGCGCAAAGCGTCCACCATGATCGCTACCCGACGATACCCGCGGAGAAGTTCCTCTCGAGCTCGCCGAACCCTGAGACCGGTCATCAGCGATACTCGGCGACGGAGAGGGGCCTCCAAGTATCAGGCAACAGCAACGAGCAGAGACGTCTGTACGCGGACAGAGGCGTCGAGACGGTGTGCCAGAAGTATACCGACAGACCCAGCGGATCGCCAGCGCCAGCGGACTTCAGTAGATACGCTAGCTTCCAGGAAGTCGGCGGCCAGTCCAGGTACGTCTCCGGGGCGGACAGGTTCAACGAGTCCGCCGTTCAACGCTGCAGCCAGCCAAGACCCAGCGACAGGTACTGCGTGTCCAATGATCGCTTCCTCGCCGGATCGTCGCCTGGGCACGACGGCAGACTCGCTGCCAACGACACCAACCGATACTCTATCTCCGGCTCCTCGACGGAGCGGCTACTGTCGACGACTTCTTCCTCGTCGTCCTCGTCCACGGACACCATCGCCAGGTACCACTCGTCCTACGCGAACACCACGGCCACGCAGTCGGCCGGCAACGACCGCTTCACGTCCATCTCGCCGACGCCGGAGCCCAGCACTGGCCTCAGATCGAGCGTGTCGGCGGCTGGTAGCTCGACTGCCTCCAGCTACCAAAGTACAACGAAGACCGGCATCGACAAGTACCTGCAAGTGTCCAAGTCCGTGCAGAGCTACAGCAGCGACCGCTACACGGTCGCCAGCTCCAGCGAACAGTTCGACAGGCTCAGCGGGCAGGACCGGTACGACAGGTTCTCCAGCGCGGTTTCTAGCGCGGATAGATTCGTCTCGAGCACTGCTACTCCTGATCGGTTTCATGGCGCCGCTGATCGATACTCTCCTGCGCGAGCCGCGGATAAGTACCTGTCCCTGCCGAAGCCGAAGGATCGCTACACCGGCCGCATAACGCCGATATCGTCTTGCGCCGCCTCCACCGTCACCTCGACTGATCGCAGTTATGGAGGGTCTACGGCGGCTGGCAGCTATGTGCCGCCGACGGCGCACACGCCGGTCGAGAGATACGTGCCCCAGCCGCCTCCGGAGGTGCTCTACCCCGACAGGTACGTCGAGAGGTACGTGCCACCTTCGGCGCACACGCCGACCGACCGCTACGTGCCCGCCAATGATCCCGGTGATCCCTACATGAGACGGGACCTCGGCTTCCATCATCATTACCGGCTACCGCCGCCAGCCGGCTACCCGTACCATCAGTCCCACTTCCGGCTGCGCGGTTTCGCTTACGCGTCACCTGGACGTGGACTAAGCGGTAGCCCTGGCTCCAGCAGCTCGAGCAGCTCCGCGTCTAATCAGCGCGACGGGTTCTCCATGTCGCCGTTGCTTAGGCCGAAGGTTAGAGCTTCCGCGGTCGAGTTTACCAGTACTTCGAACAGTGTTGTTGGACGTCACGTGTGCACCAACCCGCCGTCCTGCTGTAACGAGGTCAACGGGAACACGAGGTCTTGCTGCCAGGCTGTTAGGAGGTCTCTGCCGCCTGGCGCGCTGCCTTCGATACCTACGCAGGCTTCTTGGTAAGTGGATGATTCCTTTGGTATTTGGATTCGAGTGTCTTTGGTGTGTTGTCTTCAAGTGAGGGAGATTTCTAATGATTTTCGAAAAAGTCTTTTCAAACTAGTTTCAGAGTTAACGCTAAAACTACCGAGCACTCGCAGCGACTTACGAGACTTCTTGAGGCTCGAAGGATCTAATCTTGTATCTGTGCAGATACACAGATTTAATTGAAAACCTTTCGCAAAGTTTCGTAATTTAAATACTATCAAAATATAAATTCTGAGATGAGTCGATTTAATCCTCTTTTCAATGAACTCGCCGCGAAAATAAAGTGGCAATATTCTTACGAATTAGGAGAATCCGTTTCCAATCATGTAACGACGATAAAAACGGCTCAGTAAACGGCTCGGAGAGCGAAAATGGATTAATCGCGCCACGAATGGTCGGCGCGCGGATTAAAGAAGTTGCACGCGGCTGGAGCTGAGCCGTTTGTAGCCCGGGATTAACGAGTACACTGGATCCGGACAATACGCGTGTTCCCGCGATCACGCGCGTTTATGATAAATCTCGCGAATTAGAGCCTCGGGAGGTTTAATTGCAGGATGAACGTTATTTATAGCCGGCAGAGAAGCTCCGAGGAGGGTTGGGAACCACTTTTCCGATGCGCATCGCTGGCCTTGCGTACGCAGAAACGTCGCTCGGCTCGGTGACTCAATTCCGTTTCCCTTCGATATTAAAGCTGCCCGGCGAGCGGAGATACGAGCCTGACAATATTTAGTCCCGTACATATTTGGTACACATTTCGTGTATATTAAAAGGAAGCTGTCAACGTGCGTTGAACAAAGACAGCAGGAGTAGAGTTTATTATGAAAGTCAAGGAACTATGAAACTCGGGAAGCATATTATATATACTTCATAATTTCAAATTAAATGTCTTCAGATGTAAGTTTCATTGCAGACGATCCTAACAGTAAATATCTCAACAATCCACAATCTCAACAAGTCAACATTCCTTTAGAAACATCGACCAAAATCATTGCAGAACACCAAGGATGTAATAAACACAAATAATTGAAGTGAAACTAGACGTCAGTCCCAACGAGATCTCGTAAAACAATGTTTCGTTCGTTCGTTATCTGTGGGAGCGTGCGCTGAATAATTCATGGGAGAAAAGGGGGAGGAAAGTAGTCCGGATCGTAATGCGTCACTTATTAGCCGTGTTTCCGTCGGACGGCGAACGTATGTAACGGCTGTGGCGGCCCGTCTATTATTATCAATACCGTGATACGCAAATTCCGACCTATATTAACGAATTCAGGCCGCGGATTAGTATTTCAGTAGCTCGGGAACAGAGCGGAATCGCGGCGAAGTGCTCCGATACCGCTTTGTTTCACAGTTGATGATCACTGTTTAAAACGTTATCTAAAAATGAACTGGAATGTAGGCCGTGTCCACATTTAGCAGTCGCGCGGAAGCCGCGGGAGCACAGAAAGGGTCGTTACTTTCGTCGCAGTAATCAGGTTAATGGAGTATCGTGGCCCACTTTATTTTTTTCATCTTCATCGGCTGCCGCCGCCGCCGCCGCCGCTGCCTCTGCAACTTCGCCAGTGTCCCTTTTCAACGTTTCAAAGTCAATGATGCATTACCGACAGCCAAAGCTTTCGCTCGCACGTTTTCGGTGCGCTGCTGATTTTTCCATCTTCCTCCTGCCACTCCTCCTCTGTTTCTCCATCTTTTTCGTTTCCTCTCTTTTTTTCAGAAATATTGTCACCGTCGTGCGTGTTCCCTTTACGACGGCGAATATTTTCCAGCTGGGAAACAGTTTTGTCTTTTCTCCTGATCGACCGGGATGTCAAGCTGAATTTCCAGGTAGCGCTTCGCGTGCTTTCTCGCTTGGCTAGGACGAACGTTGTTTTATCGGTTGATCAACGGCTCGAACATTGTTCTTCCGGTGCTTTCGGAGGAATTGGGAATCTTGAATCGAGAGTTTCCATGAAGAATCGATGACCTTATCCCAAGTGGTAAATTGGAATATTGAAATACCGAAACATTTAAACTCGCGTCTGACCAGTCATTGCCCTTTCTACTTAAACCGAGCGAACCCAGCAATTTCGAACTACAGACATCAAGAGCACGCGATTCCTCTCCCTGAAACAGACAGTAACATCCAGAACTCTCTTAACCTCCAAGGTGTCAAACACCCCCCGGAACAGTCACAGTCAGCTGGAAACTGTCTCGCGAGGGTAGCGCGAAAAGGCGAAAAGCTCGGTGGCTGGTAAGTGACGGTAATCTCGGTCGCCCTTAAGCGCGCGTCATTAGCAGCGGGATGGAACTCCGTTCTCGCGTGGCCCGAGCAATTTCCTATTTTCCCGGTGCGAGTGAAAATCGCAATCGGCTTGGCGGGCGCGCGAAGCTTTCGGCAAACTGGCGCGGGGCCGATTTTCGAGGGCAAACTGCACTGTTCGGCGGAACGGGCGTGTGCGGACGTAATCTCTTCTGTCGTTCCGCCGAGAAAGGTATCGTCGCCCTTCCCGTGTCTCGGTTTTCGGTCCGACCGCCTGCCAGTCCCTTCGGTGCCCTCTGTTTTCGCCGGGGAAAATTCGCTGACCTCGTGTCTGCATTCCGGCTGAACGTCGGCTAACAGGGGGCTAATGACTCTTCTGGGAGGCGATGTTCGCGGCGCTCGCGCTCCGGATACCGATCGCTGCTGTGTTTCGCGTATTACCTTTGACAAGGTGTGTTGTCCGTTCGCAATTGGAAATGGGAGTGCCGAAGGAATCAGTTTCGTTGAAGGGAATATTCGTGTTGATTGAAGAGATGGAAAGGATAAAAGCACGGAATGATGCGGGGAAATGTAATTGGTGCTTTTGTGTGCCATTGGAGCGAGGATTGAAATGGAAACTATTCGAGTGTAGTTCGAAATTGTAGAAAATATTTTTTAATAGACTTTTTACTTGTGTTAGTGAGTATCTTTAGAGCAAGATGTATCAGTATTTTATTCATCATAGAGGAACTGTATTAAGGTACTTTCATTACTATTAACTGAGAAACTTTCTATAACCGGTATCAAGATTTTTCACAATTTTTATAACGTATTTTAGTCGCGATAGTTTTAAATGCAGCGTCTTAAGTAACATTTAATTACAGCGAAGTAAACAGTGTCTACAAGAGAAGATACAGCAGGAGTATAACCGTATCTCAGATATCGGATGCATACGCGGCGAATATAAACGTCGGAGTCTCAGGGACTTGATTAAAGATGTCATTTTATGTTACCGGGGAGGAAAAAAAAATGGAATCCCTGTATATTTCATGGAGGCATCGCAGTTTTCAGGTTACACCGGCGCAAGAACTTTTATTCCCGAAGAAAGTCCCGCGGTCGGAGACTTTCTTGCCGCGACGGCCGCGCGAAAAACACGTTAACTTATTCCGCGGACGTTGCCGTGAGTTATTTCTTGTTTACTTCGGCATCTGCTCGCGTTTCCTGGAATGAAACCTGGTCCCTCCTCGGAACCCCTGGAGTTTCCGCTCTCGTGGATTTTAAATTTGCAAATCCGGCCGCGGTAAACACGAACGTGCCGCGTTTCGACGTCTCGTTTAACTACGTGGATTTCTCGGTTTCCCGATCGGCCGGATAATCGAGCGAACGAGTAATTCGTTGCTCGCGTATCGCGGCCCTTGTCACGCATATTATTATGCGCCCTCGAGTTTCTCGTATTTCGCGGCACTGAGAAATAAGCCGCTACCGTGATTCGCGTGGAACAGCTTGCTTTAGCGCTTTAAGGACAAGTAATTAATTATACAATCGAAACTAGGTACACGTGTATGAATATATGATACTTTTATGTCGTTAGAAGGAGACGCGAATATTCAAATATTTTATGGTAGTTAGATTAATTAGTTCAAAATATTGCAAAAATCTCCAAGCGAATATTTCACGCTACAATCCTTAACACTGGAACTACCAAGTAGTCAAGCTGACTTTAACATTTTTCTATAGAAACCCCAAGAGTATCTATCGAGATTTCGATCACTCAAAGCTTAGTTCGCGTACTACTAAAACAATTTCTTCAGAAATTCCTTAGAGCAGGATCTATTGCTCTTTCAATAATTGTAAAAGAATTTAGGAATGGGTCATTTCGACCCATCTGATAGTTACAGTGTCAATCTCTCTTCACTTTCCAAGAACTCAAACAAACAATTCCACCGCGATGTTCCATTTCCATAATTTCCAATTGCATATTGCAAAAAGTCCCCTGCAATCCAAGAAATTCACACAGTTCGCTCTTCCCCATTCCGTCAACCATCCCTCGCAACCCGCGAGCCCCAGAAACAAAGGGGAAACTTAAATCCCCCATTGAAACGCTCATTAAATCACCGAACAATGGAGAAGAAGTTAATTTATTGAAACTCCAGTTCTCAATGGTCGTTACACCGGAAAACAGGATATCCGATTGCGGTCGTCGCGAGGTTCGAAATAAGGAACGTAACTTTGCGGCCGTTGCCCTCGCGCGCGCGCCCCACGCGTCTTCGGTCGAACAAGCGTTCCGAGGCGAACACCGCCTTATTAGAGATTCATTCCGAAAGAACAAAGGCGTTGGAAGTTCCGCAATAAGTACAGCTCCCTGCACCCTGCGCTCAGGCGGCAACCAGACCGTCTCCCGGCGTGCATTGTTACCCGGTACAATTACGCGGCTGTAATCCCGGCGCTTCGCTAATTTCGGAAATAGCTGACGTCGATCCTAATCGTCCCGTTAGTCTCGGCCGTGTCGCCGGCCAAGGATTAACCCTTCGATTCGCGATAAAAATAAGAGACGGTCTTCCTAGACGCAGAAGTATCACTGTGTCTCTAATATTAGAACTACCAGTCATCGAAATGATCCATTCTTTGATTTCTTCCGTTGTGATTTCTGAAAAGTCACGAGTACCTTTTTGAAAAGTCACTAAAGAAGCTGATTAACCACTTGGCCTATGATAATCTTTCTGAACTGTGATCCATCCGACTACTTTGTTACTAATAATTGATTAAAAATCAGAGAAAATTCTATTAGTAGAAGTATCTATCTTAACTGTCTTAGTAATAGAAGAATAATATGTAATTTGACGTTACTTGGAAAGATGTCTCTACTACTCTTGAATATAAATATCAGGAGTCTGCCTCGAGGTGACAACACGAGTGAGATATCGGTGGCCATAATTATAGCCCGGATTTTGCACGGTTAAATGGTATGGCGACGGGTTGGACTTTCACGTGTTGATCTTTCATGGCTGCCCGGAGGACCGAAATTTCCCGAGGAACCGGCTCGATCGAAAATTCTCATGCATGAAAGATGAAGTCTCCTCGGGAACGTATTCCGCGATCGATCATATGCTTGGACCGTTTATCGTCTTTCCTGTCCGGCTGTGTGCACGCGTGTGCGCTGTGTGTACGGTTTTTTTCGGCGCCCTCTATTTGCATAACCGATGAGGGGGAATAACGGAGAATTCTGTCGAGGGTTTTGTGAGTTTCGTGGGAAATCCGTTCGGTAGGGCTTTTTAGAATTTTCTTGGGGAATGAGTCGGGGTCTGAGGAGAGGGTTAGGTAGAAAAATCTGTTCTCGAATGGAACCCTGTGCAGGCTGTAGTATATATCTCGAAATGGAGAACTCTCGTAGATTTGACAATGGCACCCGTTCTCGAGGAAAGCCAATTTTAAGTTTGTTGCTGTAACAGAACGATGAATAATATTGGAATGCTGAAATATAAGTTATTTAGAGATTGTGATTTAAAGGACAAAGAAAATGGAGGAACAGAATTCCAAGCATGGGGATTTGAAGCGATAGTTTGTAGGTAGATTATTGTAGGCTAATTCCATTAATTTTTGATATTTTGGAAGACACTATTATCTTGATTAAAATAATTCGTCCTCGGAAATGGAACCCAAAATGTCCTGCGAAGCATATTGCCACCAACTAGTCAAAGAACTAACATCAAATGATTAAAACGTGAAAGCCGCCCTACGTCGAAAGATAAAAAAATATCTACTCCAAACGTTCGGTAGAACATAGAGCGCGAGGGAAGCCTGATATTCTATTAAGACTCCATTCCCAGCCACTCGAGAACCCAATTTTCCACTTCATCAGCAGCATAGTTAATGGAAATCATAGTTCCAATGGAGGAACGCGATTGCCAGGGACTATCAGCAGTTTTTCAGCGCGAAAGTTGGCGCGATCGCGGGAAACGCGTCGCGTTAACCGGGGCAGGGCTCGGACCGGCGCGCATGCGGCCTCCCGCGAAAGTTAGCGGAACTTTCGATGGAACAAGCGAATTGAAAATTACGTACACGTAAGCGGAGCTGTGCGTCGGATCCGCGATTCGACGTTGCGTTCGAACGGTTCAACGTTACAAGGCGCAGACAATTTATCAACGTCTCGAGTGCTCGCTTTTAAGTTCCGCCGTCTGCGTAATTGCGGGAAAATGGCGGCGCGAATCGCTGCTCGGCGAATTTAAGGAGATGCCGGTCTTTTATGAGTTACCCTTGTTACCGGGTTATTGATAAAGCACGCTTTAGACTTGTGTAAAGTGTGTACTAAAGGAAATAAATGTTAGAAGTCATAAATGTGGTTTGCTTTGCAGGTTTATAGAGTGTGATACGGAAATGAATGTTATAATTGCGATGAGAATTAATGGGCAATTTTTATACGCTAATAACAGTGTCGCAAATAGTTTTATAAGATTGTTGCAAAGTATAAAGTATAATTCATTTATTATATTGTTACAAAATTATGAAATAATTTCAGAAGAAATTATAACGAGGTAAATGATTGCAGTTGAGCTTTTGTCGGATAGTTTCTTATTCTTTCGGCAACTATTCTCGCGTGGAAAGCGGCTTAGAAAACTCTAATGCGTGTAAATTTCCCGGTTGAAATGTAGCTTCGTATGTTCCCCGATAAAAACTGTTTCATAATAAATTCCCCCGACTCGCACGAGTTCCACGATATCGCTATGTTATTTCGGAATTCCATGAATTTACGGCGTCGAGCGATTAATGCCCGTGCACCTAAGCTTCAGAATGTAATAACGTATTTTAGAATCTGCAGAACGGTGAAATGTCAGTGTTAAATATCCATCATTATGGATCCAGCCAGTTGCTGAATCGTACGCGAACATTGCTGGGATTCTTTCGAGAACGCTAATGAATCTCTCGTTCCACGGGTATTCCGTTGCTCGCGGATGTTAATGCTGGTACTACCAAGTAGTTATAAGGGAACATTGTTCAACATTGTACTCTACCTTTAATTCTCTGTTCGAACAAGAAATCGATTCATTTCACAGTTTCCCGATAACTGTGCAGCAGAAAATCTCAAACCAGTATTCGCAAAAAACCCTCGAATCAGTCGCGAGATAACAGCTCTCAAATCACTAGTAAAATAAAAACTCAAAGGTCAGTTGACAAGATTACAAAATCAAAGATTGAATATCAGCAATTACAAGTGATTTTGATCTCAGTAATTCGAATGTCAAGACGAAGTTAACCCCTTGCGTTACTATTTCCTTTCGTCACTAAGAAGTAGAAATTTCATTTGGAGATGATACATTGATAACAGCAAAATAGTTGCTTTGGTCCGTATGTAATGAACAACACTGGTTGTTGTAAAATTGGTCTAGAAATTGACAGAACCGCAGAATCTTGAAAAATACAGGGTGACCATTCCGAGCGCGTCCGCTGGGCAAATCAGCAACGGCGTTCGTCGCGTACGATTCCCATTATTCAAATATGATCCAGCCAATTTCCCGGCGGCATCGACGGTGGCTTCGGATCGCTGCGAATCGATCCAAGCCGGCGCGAACAAGCGGCCCCATCGGCGGCAAGGGATGTCTCTCATTTATATTCTCTGATTTCCGGCTCAATGTCGGCGGATAGCACCTGAAGTCAGCGCAATCTGTTCGCCGAGCACCTTTGAGGAGCAGGCTACGAAGGATCTACTCGATTATCGGGAGTAATTAAACTCGCCGGCTGGATTGCCATCCAGAACGCATAATTAGGACGTCGGAATTCGAGGAACGATTAACTCGATTGCTCCTTTGGAGAGCCGGTCGCGCGGCTCGGCCGGATACGGGCCCGAAGAAAAGACGAGCGTGGCTTAAAATTTCACGCGGGATATCGACTTCCACCGTCGAGGATCCGTCTGACGTTTCTATCGTTAATTCGGGACGCTTCATGGTCGTATCGGGACGATTCAAATGCAGCGGAGAGCTTTTTCTCATGCTGCAGGTCGCTTTCAATCGCAATCATTATTTCATGGGGCAAGGCAACGCCGATTCTGGGTTGAACTGGAATGAGCGTTAATTTTCTGCATTCGACTTCCCTCCGAGAGGTTTAAATTTGTTCTGCGACAATTTTTGTATGGCTACATACATTTTTGAGATATTTTAGAATTTTATAGAGGTATTGATAGGATTAATATAACATTGAAACTAACGAACGGGTTAAATGAAACATTGATGTCTCATTTTTGGAATTATTGAAGATGGCAGATCTTTTTCTGAGAAGTTATTGGAAATTGAATTTGTATTGAGTGAATTGATTAAGCATCGAGTAGATGTATTCTTGGAGTTGCTATGGAGGAATTTCAAAACATCGATGTAACTCGGTAGATTTAGTGTTAAGATTCTTTGAGAATTGTGTAATGATCGTGGCGGAAGCAGGGCGTTAATGGTTTCTTGTGAAGTTAATTAGGTGGGAATCGGAAAATGTGGTTATCGAGGATACAGTAATGAAATGAGGGATATTTGACTATTCGGAAGTTTGTTTTCGCCGGAAGTTCTGGGGTCTGCTGATATTACACAGATCAAAATAAGTTTCCGCAGCGCTGCTGTATATATATGCTCTTCCGCTTACGTCAGTCGAACAACTGTATTTTCCCGCATTAACTAACTTACCTCGAATTTCCAGCAAGAAAGAGTACGCTACCAACGAAATTATCCCGGAAAGTGGATTTTCCCGGGCACGATTTTAAACAGCGAAATTGCGAACGAAGTGGAACCTATTTTCGAGCGGGGCAATAAATATTGGATCGGTCAGAAAGTTTCCGCGACTTTTTAAGGAACTTTAAGGGCGGCTTTCATTAAATTGCACTCTATCGAATATCCGTTCTGCCCGACAAATCCTATTATTTACAACATCTCATGGCGTAATCGAATTTTTCCAATATAACCGATAATCGAACTGCATATTCACGAATCCAACGAGCAACGATATTCTTACGGAACTCAACGTTAACAAACTGAACAAAATCTACTTTCTCTTTTACTCTATTAACCACGCAATCGTTCCACTACAAAAAAACCATGTAAACACAGAAAAAAGTATGAATAACAATAATAATGAAAATTATATGATACATGTACGTATGCTCTTGGTACTTTGAAAATCTCAGTCGATTTTAATTAATTTTATTTTGTATATCAATAAATTTCGAATAAATGAGGAATTCTGTAATCAACGGAAACGAGTAGTATCGATCGTCTCGCAAATGAAGTATTAGGGTCAAGGTCGCCGGGAATCGGTCGTGAAAATTAACTGAGCCGCACGCAATGGCGCCACGGCGTTTCATAGCGTTCAGGATCTCTCGGCAAATTCGAAATTAATCCCAGACGGCTGCGCGATGGCCCATGATGGCAACGGTTAGGGAGCCTAGTGGCTGAAACGAGGCGGAAATCATAAGGATGTTGGGTCCGTGGTATTGTCTTCCAGGAACAACGGTGCGCCACGTGCTGTTGGCAACTTTGGTAGTTACGTCGTGTCCGTGACTTCAAGCAGCTACCGTCAGAAATGGCAACATGGCACTACTGCTTTCTATTTTCCCAATTACACCTTTTATTTTGTTAACAGTTGGTGTCAATGTTTAGTGCTTCGAAAGTTCAAAATTACTATTGCAATGCTAAATTTCAATTAAATCTTTTATATTTGGAGGTATTACTGTTGTAATCGTTGCTAGTTTTAATAGTGATTAATTATTGTCAATGATAATGTCTGCTGTTCAGGAAACGTAGGACCATTAAGTTTCTAAATTTCGATGGAATTTTGTATATTTCACGTCGGTATTCTTTTGACAGTTGCTAGTTTTAGTAATTGCTAATAATTGCTGCCAATAGGGAGCTCTGCCTTCCGGAAAATTCGAAAACGCTGATACGGTTATTAAATGGTTCTACAGCAGCGTTCCAGAATTGTTATTAAAATTTCGCCCAGCGGGTAATCGCGGAGATTTTCCGCGAAATGGAAGCCGATTCACCGAAATTGCACCGCGACGACGCAGGTGTTGTTAATGATGAGATACGGTGATTGGTCGCCGTGGAATATTGCAGTTTCGACGGCGCAGTTTCGCATGGGCGGGCTGCTAGTATCTTTTATCCATATTGCGATGATGACGCCGGTAGAAATATGTATAATTTGGTAGAGCTGCATCGGCAGCACAGTAGAAACTATAACAAAGTTCATTTAACAGAATATTATCACAAATCGATGTCTGACCCCTGCTGAATATTTCTACTGAATATCATCCTCGTGAATATTAACAACTACATAGAATTTTTATTCGAAATTTTACAATATCGTTATTAATATTCACGAGGATCACGTTCAGTAGAAATACTCTGTACAGGTCAGACAATCTGTATTAGCAGCATAGTAGAAACTACAACCAAATACATTTAACAATGGTATTATAAAATTTCAAAAAATAATTCTATAGTAACCCCAAACAAAAGTACTAATGCAAATAGCATTATCAATTTTTACTTGAATTACAATATATACTGGATACCCCAAAATAACATTAATACTGAAACGTCTATCCTCAATCTACAGCATCATTCCTTCAATAAATCCAGAATGTCTCGCTACAAATTACTCTACGATTGATCGAACCACGAATTCTCTGGTCCGTCAAAAATTCTACAATAGGATTCGGCGAGACAGGCGTTTCCTCGTTGAACGTCTGTAGAATCTCAATGGTTTTCTTGTTCCCTGAGCAGGCGCCAGGGCACGGCGCAGTTCTTCGAATTGCGGTTTATCGGGTAACAATGCGAGGGGATTGTTTAGCGATTCAGGACGTTTCCGTAGGATCCGGGTGTCCTGGGCCGCAGTTTAGAGTCTACCATTGGGTCGTATAATGAATACTAATACGGTCCCTAGCAGCGCGGCTAAGTCTAGATAAAGGAGCCTGTCATCCCACGGTAGTTTCCCGTTGATTGAGCCAGCCCGTCCCGAAGAGGTGAAACTTTTAATTAGTTACTGATCCCCGGGACTAAATAATTCCCCTTGCCGGCGGGATGCAAAGCATGACAGGAATAAATTGAAATCGCCCCGGTAACCCGAGTTTAACATACTTTCGGGTTTAACTGCTGCGAGCTTAACGACCGAACGAAAAAATTACGACGATCGGCCGCTGAGATTATCGTTGTTGATGAACTTTGTACCTCCATCGGTCACCGCGCGAATCACCTGATAACGTGGATTGCACGCGACGAGGGGAGATCTCGGAATGAGTTCTTTTGTATTGTTGACTCGGTTGTGAGTTATTAAGCTCTGTAGAGGTGTTCCAGCGATATAGTTGTGATATATATACCTTGTAATTCCTTCGTTTTCTCATTATCAGATTTTCTATCGCCTTTATTTCTTTCAAACTTCACTTTGAAACATGCTACGAATGTCTTTAAAAAGTTTATCTCCCGACTTTATTAAGCTATAGAAGAACTTGACGTTTCTAGGCTTCTACTTTCCATAGATCTTTATTTTAGACGATCTTAAACCTTTCACATCTATGAACCTTAATTTCTTTAATATATACTCAGTGCTACTTAGTCCAACTATAAACAATATTCCAATGACTACAGACTGCTACAATCGCGGAGCAGTTCTACAAGCGAAGACAACTCGTCTTCCTTACGAGACAAGCGACGAAAACGGTAATTCCATTAAAATTCCGAAAACTGACTCTACATGAATTATCCGTCTGAAGAATACTTCCGCAGTTTCTCGTAGACGCGGCGGGAAGTGTCTATATACCCCGAGGGCAGCTCGTTCCATTATCCCGCGGCGAAATTCCGGGTTAATTATATCAAAGGTGTATGGCCCTTTCAAAGAAAGAAGTTAATTATAATTTATTTCGGTAAATGCCGGCTTCTTCTTTGCCGGGGGCGAGCGGGAGGCTCGCCTGGAACCGCTCGATACAGTCTTCAGACGGGGCGGAAAAGAAGGAAGCGCGTCGTTAGCGGCTATGCAGCCGCTTCTTCGAGTTAATCCGCTTGAAAGATCAACGCGGTACTCTAGGCGCTTTGACGGGGACGCGCGTTTCGAAATCCTTATGGGGCGCGCAGAGGAATGCCGTGCATTCTTCATGCGGAACCGTGAACACGTATCCCCTTCGGTGGGAAATTCATATTCACCGGTGGAGAAATGATCATTGATTTTTCTCGAGGTACCTTTAGCTCCTTAGGCGAGCGTGATAAGGTATTTTCATTATACGGTATTATAGGGAATGCGCGATATTTATCAGAAGTTTCTTTGGTAGATTTTAGTATGATTATTGATTATGTTGTGGGAAGCTTGTGGTTACTTTGAAGTTTGTGAATGATAGTAATGCTGAAGTATGATAGTGTGGTACAGTATGACAGTGTGGTGGTATGGTGGTATGGTAAATTTGATTGTGTGGGAATGTGGTGATATGGGAATGTGGTGATATGGTAATACGGTAATATGGAAATTTTGTAATTTTGTAATTTGATAATTTGATAATTTGATAATTTGATAATTTGATAATTTGATCATTTGGTCATTTGGTCATTTGATAATTGAATAACTAGACAATTAGCTATACATAATTAATAACTAGATAAATAGCACCATGCTAATATGATAATTTATACTTTGTATTCGCCATATTGATGTATTATTATATTTAATTATCAAGTTACCAAAGTCCCAGTCCCCCAAACAAACTCGAAACACAAGGAAATATTTAAAAAAGCTCACACCGAATAGCAAGTAGGTGCTTCTCGGTTAACAGGTTGTCAAACGAGAAAAGGAACGGGACACCCCGCGCACTCGTCGCTCGCAGAATCGCACTTTCCCCCGTGAAATCATTCAATTTCTATTCACCCGGGTGCACCATTGTCCACGGTCGGTTCGAAGACACGCTCGAGAAACCGCGGGATATTGCTCGCAGCGTGTTCGTCGCGGCACGAACCTCGCGATGGAAGGATAAAGGAGCCCGTTGGGGTTCCCGATTCATTTTCCCCGTGAACCGGCCTCGCCGCCCCGCGACGGGGCTTAATCCGCAGCCGGCTGAAAAGATCCGTCGACGTGAAGTCCTCGGTTCCAAACGTTTATTAACACTCGGAGCGCGGTGACTGGGTCATTCGGTACCCGCCGCGAAGACTCGAAGCGGCAATGTTTACGGTGCCGCGTGCAAACACGTCGCGCAAAGAAAACGGTTTGACAGTCGATTTCCTCTAAGCAGTGTGCTATAATTCATTGCTTGTACTACGATAATCGATAATACGATGAATTCGCGTGTAGACGGTTCAGAAGTTGAATAGCATGAGCCACGCTATTGTTTTTAACCCGCTGGCAACGCGGAACGCGTCAACGCGCATTTCCGAGGAAGTATATTGAAACTATCGAAACTCTGAATTGAACTGAATTAAACCAAGCTAAAGTAATCGGATTTATGTAACGTATGACTAACGGAGGGTGTAATTATTGAATTAGAATTCACCTAGGCGGAAACGATATAACGAATGTTTCTAAAACTTTAGATTCAGTGATTATATAACTTCAGCTGGATTGCGAATAAGTAGATCGATATTTTCACAGTATTATGATTCTTCGAATCATAGAAAACCTTTAACATTTGAAGCTAAATTATATATCAATCACTTAATAGAAAGAAGAAAACTACCGATTTCTTGCTGTTCGACTAATTAGAAATGCCGACATCCGTCAAAGCGTGAAACTACGTTAAATGAAAATAACGTACACCGTCTCGCGTCTTAGCCCTGTTTACCCATAAGAATAGTGCCAACAATTCGTGATACGAATAAGCAGGTCTTCAGATGGATTTGTCCAGGCCCCGTTACTGTCCACCGATGGTTAACCCTTCGGTCCGTCATTATGGCCAGGTGACAACGCGGAAACGCGGCCGCTGGTGTCGCAGTTTACGCGAACGGAAGCAACTACATCACCGTTTCCCGGCGAATTCGGACCCGAAACGGCCGTTCTGGACACGTTTATGGGTGGGATAACGGCCGGCACAGAGGGGCAGGGGGGACGCCGTCGGGTTCGACGGGAATATTCTGTTATAGCTGCGAGGAAACCCGCAGGATCCGGCCACGACCGATCCCCGTATTACCGAATGCATTTCTGCACGCGAAGACGCAGTCGTTCTGGGATCATTGCACACGTTACGCTAGAGATTCCAGATCGATCGGTGATCCGATTATTCGAGGGACCGTTTGTTTGCTTGAATAGGGGATGGATTGATCTTCTTGATGCTTGGGTTAATAATCGTGGGATAATGGTACTATTTTTTTGGTAGTTCGAACGCATTGGAGTTGTTTCTAGAGAAGGTAGGGTTATTTAATTAGGGAAAGGTTGATATTATTGATAATAGGGTAGTTGAAATGTTGATTCATTCTATGAAGCACTGTAAAGGTACTGAAGATTAGTTTAATTATGGTGAGATTACTAAGTGTCGAAAGTTTACTCAAAAGTATTATGTAATTTATAAATTATTAAGGGTGCGAGAACATTTTCAGCTCACTTTATACGTAATGTCTGTTAGTACTAATCTATGATTCAGTCACTCAATATTTATCACTCGAATATCAATAAAGCACTGATCCATTCCGAGTGCTTCCACTGAACCTTCTTTCCCAGTGTTGCGCCGTTCTTAGGAACTCGACGGAACTGCCCTCCAGATTCCGAAACGAGTTCATCCGCCTCGGATTCGGTTGCTTTTGCGCCGGTTGTTTGATTTTCCGACATTCCGCCGCAACTTCCGGCCGGCAGACGTCCGGTCGAAAGTCTGGACACGCTCTTGGGATTTTCGCGAAGTATAAATGTCCTCCGCGCACAACGGGCAGCTTGTAAAGCGACTTCGAACTTACGCCGCTGCGGCAGAGTTCGTCGATGACTATTCAAATAACGGAAATTCAGTATTCCGACTGTTCCCAGTGTCCGGGGACCCGCCTGCACGTTCTGATTCTCAGTGAAACGTTTCAACGGCCACAGAATGCGTCGGTCGACTCTCGTTTTTGAAATATTGGAATATAGTTGGTCGTCCGGAAGCTCTTGTTGCAGTTTTGTATGCAATTCCGAAACAAACGTCATTCCGTTCAATGGAATTTGATTTTAGAAGAGAATTAAAAGTTCTTTCGATTGTATCATAATAGAATCACCATATTGGAAGGGGAAACTTTGTTTAAACCAAAATCAACTATCATTTGTATTTCTATAACAAGTTCTATTATAATTCTTAGTTTCTTCCAAACCATTGATACATAATTATAATATAGGCGATAATTTAAAGAGGTTTCTAAGAAACTTGGGTTCAAAGATTGGATAAGTGATTGAAAAATTCCGATGTTCCTTTAAACGGGAGACTAGAAAGCATCCGTCCGTAGAACAAACTTCGAATCACTTTAAATAGACTTCGTTGAACAGTGGCCACATTAATCAGATCATCAGGCGTGCCCGGGGCCCAAGATATATGGTCCATCTTTTCTAATTTGCGTCGATAATCCGAAACCTCGTCACCGTCCGCCTATTCGATGGTAGTAAAGTTTGACAAGCCATCCATCCATCACGCCGGACTGCAGATAAATCATTGCGCGCAGGATTTGGTGCAGCGAGCGAGGTGTCTTCATGTTTAAGCGGTTGTGTGTACGCTTGTAAGGAATTTCCATATATTATTTACAAGCTCGTCAATCCCTGTTAACTATGCTCTAACAAAACCATTCAATCTTCCCGTAAAAAGTCTCTTTCCATTCAAATTTCCCCAGAATTCTCAAACTTTCATTTCCAAGTGTATACAGTACACCAACACGCTACCGTCACCAATAAAATTCTCAGTGCAAACCCCGAAATATCACGAGGAACTCCAAAAAACGTTGAAAATGACGAATGATCCGAATTTTTCGGCAAGGCGTATAGACGGCGATAATCGTCGAGGATTGTGATCGGTCGATTGACCGGAGCAATCGAATGCTCCGGCCGCCAATCATCGAACGCCGGCGCGCGAGTGTACACATATCAATTTGCATTCGGGATAAATAAGTCGCGCGTGCGGGCGCGCCGCGTTAAACGCGCCCGTATGAATCGCGGGGATCCGGCATGCGACGCGGAAATCGGTCGGCCGATAACGGCGACCGGTCACGCAATAATATCGCCCGCGAGGCTAGACGGGCCAGAATTCGCGTTTCCGGTCGGCGGCGAACAATGTTACGTGTTCGCCGCTGCTTTCGCCGATAGTTTCCATAATTGTAAGTGCAATCGGCTACGAACAAGTGCACTTTGTTCTGTACCGGTCACGGCCGGTGGATTCAGCCATTGTTCGGTTCATCGATTCCGAACTGCGCTTCCGGGATCGATTCTACTTTGGTTTGGAACTATTCTGTGTGACACGAGCCGGGCTCGTACGCCGATTTACGGGAGCCAATATATCTTGATTGCAGACAGGGGTTCTACCCTGATTTAGGATTGATGATTTTGGGTAATCGGGGCTGCGAGTATAGTCTGATTTTAGGGCAACGGTTCTACCATGCTTTAGGGTAATGTTGGACTCCTTGGATTAGCGGAGATACTGTATCGGTTTGTAGCAGGTATTTTAGTTTGGATTTCGATTTGATTTCGTTGAACTGCGTATATTCTGTCGCTTTTGAAATATAAAAATTGTATATCGGTTGCTCGAATAATTGGAAAGAGTGAAACTACGTGCTGATTTCTTGATGTTCGAGTTATTAAATTATTCGTTTGTGATTTCGTTGCAAATACGAACATTTGATCTATCTAAAATGTCGCGATCTAAAATTGAGTTAGTTTCCATTTGTACAATTTTATATTGAATTTCGTCTCGGTTCAGATGACTGCGATTCAGTAATATTCGTAACGCGTTACACACTAGTCGAATAAAACGTGGTAGTTTTATCACCGACGACGATTACTCCTCGATCTGGATGAATAATCTGACTTCGCTTCGAAATTAATCCGCCTCTGTCCGGACAAAGCGTTTTCTCTGGATTTAGGGTAATGAGTTTATCTAGGTGCATGATGAGGATTATACTCCGATTTCAGGTGAACAGTTCTACCCCGGTTTAGGGCAGCACGAGTGTTCCTCGGATTAGGAGCAGCGGCCCTGTGCCGCTATAGAACAACGATTTTACTCCCGTTGAATGTGGCCCTTTGAGTTTGCTTTACAACGAGTTCACTTCGACGCGGAACAATTCTGTATCGATCGGCGAAGGAGATAAGACCTCGGTTTAGAGAAACAATTCTACCTCGGTTTAAGGGCGATCCGTCTGAACCGAACGCGGAGCTTCTATTTTAACCTTACGCCGTTTGTGTCTCTCATTCGACGGAAACAACGGAGGTATCTCCGCTTTGAAACGTCCCTGATTATAATTTCAAGTTGAAATCGGTATAAAGATTCAATTGTGAATTATTAATGCATTCTTTCTGAATGAAACCGAGCGAAACGACCGCGGAGAATGCGTCGAGAGTTCGTCTTATGCTTCGAGTAACGGTAACGTTCCTTTTCCTCGTACGTTCCGCGTTCCCGTGTTTTACTTGTCTTTCGCGGTGGCCTACGTTTCACCGTTGTTGCCATTGTACCCCCGATAACAATACTTAACAGCGTATTCATACGTGCAAGAAAATGTACAGTGCGCGTATCATCCCGTTGCACGTAAGAGGAATTCTTGAAGGGGCCGCGACGAGCCGGGCGGCATGTTTTATGCATACACGACATTTCGAGACTTGCTGCGTGAATTTCCGGAGTGTGTGTGTATATGTATGCTATTTTGAATGTGTCACGGATTGAACGGGGGAGGGGACGCTCGGGCAACATGAAGCGAACGGCGGCTTTTTGAAATTTAAATTCATCGGGAAATCGCGTGCTCGATTTCTCCGATTTGCGCGGTAACACGTGTCACTCGGCTCTTCCTTACCTTCCGTCGGATAAACGCTTCCTTTTGTTGCTTAAATTGAATAGGCACTTCGAACAATGAAATGTTACGTTTCGAGTTCAATTATTCTAGCTGATCATTTAATGGGAATTTGTTATTTTTTGAAGACAGATCGAGAAATTGGGAAATCGAAAGTGTAGTGTTGCGAACACTAGATTTTTTATAAATAAGCATTGAATGGAAAATTGTTCATTGGTACACATGATGAAACATCTTTATTTTCTTCGATCGTTATATTGAGTTTTACCTGTCACACGATACCCAGGCTCGCGTTTCAATTATACGCGGATTCGATCCGTCGAACGTAATCTGCGTTACACTTCCAACGCGTCAATTACGTGTATGATCGAAGAAACGCCTCAAGGGTGAAATTTCGACCACCTGTCGCGTTTAGAAGACCTAATCAGTAACCAGAAGCCATCACTGTCCACCTGTCGGATTTCCTCGCGAATTGTCTGGCACATTGCTAATTAATTGTCCGCAGCTTCGATCAGCCGGACGCAATTAAATTAGGTGGCATGCGTCGCCTCTGAAATTCGACGTTAATGCGTTTAACAATTCCGTGCTTACCGATTGTAACGCAAAACGCGTGACATCTTCCGATGCCTCTTAAAATTCGAACTTCGACATTACAATGTCTGCTATAAAAATTTCCATTGCATCGTGAAATAATTCTGCCTACTTCGCTTCCTTCTGTTTCGTTTAATTATGCATCTTACGAACAAAGAATTTCATTTCTCGATCACATATCTACATCTGTTATCTATTCAATTCGTGATATTCCGACCGTTATGCGAATAAAATCCCGTACTTAGGTGAGCGGCCTTATCTTTCCCGTTTGTTAGATACTATCAAGCACGCACTGGCCTGTTTCAGTTAGAAATTCATTATGTAAGGTTCGCCTGACAATGATTCCTCTGACCTACGGTTATCTTCCTTTCCAGTCTCGGCCGCAGAATCCGAGAGTAGACTGTCTTCGTCGTACTGTTAGTCACGATAGCTATCGCTGTCCTCGATACCCTCTCTACCGGTTTCTCCCTCCTCCAGCACAGTCAATGTGGCACCATGTGGCGTTGACTTTCTTTTTTAACCTCCATATAGACCGAGCGTTGTCATTCGAATTATTTCATTGTCGGAAATTATCTTCTACTTTTACTCCACCCATTCGCAGTGTTATCAAATTAGATATGATTCCATCGGACAATATTATAATTAATACAATGAAGAGTACATGTAGATTAGTTTTCATAGCTTTTAATAATACATTCGAATATTTATATGTAATCACAGAATTCAAAAGAACGTACATTAAACATTGATATTCGAAAAATTAAAGAAAAAGTAACATCTCCCACCTTTCTCCTTGCTTACGTTAAAAACTAAACCATCGTCAATCAAAGAAGCTGCGGTTCAGCTCAGTCGACCGCGAGTCCTGGTCAGCGACGCGTCTCGTCAACGGCAGAACTGTTTTTCTTAGTTGTTTCGCTTGATATTCTGTGTAATTATAGTCCGAGTGACGTTCAGTTCGTCGGCGAAACATCTCGGAACAGGTTGTGCTATAAATATCTGTTATTTTTACACTCGGTAGTGCGCAGTTTCGATAAAACGAGTGCTCCGCGTGTGAAAGGATCCAGTGACTACTCGTGTCAAAGCGGTAGAGGTAAACATCACAGTGATTCCCATGCATTTCCCCGCGAACGACGCTTCGAACCGTCGAATAATCAATTAGAATTTTTAAACGAACCACTTAGGGATTTTATTTACCATTTATTCTTTACCCGTGGTATACTTTTAATTACCCGTTGCTTTTGTTTACTTCGGAGCACGCCGCCAAATTTATACCGAAAATTATGTTTTGTTTCCCTACTATTTAATTAATTCGTTGCAATTTTATATGCTAGAATATTTAAGCATTTTATTCAAATAATTTTCTTTAGAATCGTGCGAACGTTCTTCAAACATATTTTAATTAAACATCACGTTATTTATGAGCGGGATTTTAATAAAACAGTTCCGCTCGTTGAACTCGATAATTAGGTTTTAACAGATTTTAATTATTAGCTTGATTATTTACATAATAATTTCCAATAATCACGTGCTACTTGATTGGCGAAATTACTGAATTTGATTGGACAATGTTTATTAAATTCAATTTCACGATTTGAGTTTCACACAGTTTTTTAACCGACACGTAATTATTTCATCGCGAATGATTATCGTGCGTTCGAAGCGAGATTTCTACGGAAGATTGCGATACAACTGTAAGTTTTTCCCGTGGTAGATAAGATTAGCCGAAAGGTGAGTTCATACTTCGCAACACACCTTTACCGTGTCTGAGTCACTGCCGCCATATTTGAACATCTCTCTAAACTCCTCAAAACGCCAGAGACGTCAAAATAACTCCGAAACGAACGTATCATCGACAACGGTATCACCAAAAAATTGCAATGGAAATACACACGCGATTAAAAGCAACAAATACCTTATATATTCAAAATCAATCGGTTGAATCGATCGAGTAATTAATCTAGCACGCAACGACTCTCAGATTTCTCCCCGAACCCATTCAATCAGGCACTATGCCCGTAACATTGAAATAATAAAGTGAATTCGGCTACGTGCTCCTTATTCCGAAGCAACGTTCCGCCCGAACGAGCGAACATTAAACTTTAATTAACGCAGAACGCGATGCAAATGTGAAATTTAAATTAAACGCCGTTTACATTCGCTAATTAAAAGGCGGCGCGCGTGTGTTCGCCCCCTTCCAAAGCAAACAGAAAAAAAACCGGATCACGACTCGAACAGTCCGAGCAAAATAAAAACAGTTTTTCCAGTTTCCCTTTTGAATGCGTTCCTTTAAAAAATTTATAACGAACCGTTGGTCGGCCGAGTTTTACCGTCGCGTAAAAATTCGTACAACGCTTGAAAATTTCATTCTCTTTCTTGTCCCGTGAATAAAGTTCATCGTTTCGTAACTTTCGGCGCGGAAAACCGTTCCTCGCGTCTCGACGAAGAAAAATTCATCGTTCCCGAACTTCGAGCGATGGAAGATTAATAATTGTAATTTTTATTACCGGTTTTATTACTCGAGACCGCGTAGAGGCGCTCATCGATTCCATCCTGCGCCGCCCTCCTCGCCGCTCGAAATTAAAGTAAAAACTTGGGAGCATAGTTCCGCGGGAATATAATTTATTACACGCGCGAGGGCGAGCTGGAAGTGAAATTGTGTCGAGTGTTCCGCGAAAACGAGTTCTCCACGGCGATTACCTTCACCGCAGCGGATGATGTGTTCCTAGCGTCTTCTCGCTCCCGCCGGCAGTAAGATGTGAGTAACAGAAAGGAGATAATACGGTTGCCTCGGAAGGCAACGATTTTTCCTATTACGTCCTCTTTGTCTTTGTCTTGGACCTGGAATTATTGTATTTTACTTTCAGCGGCGCGCGGATATTCCCTGGGAACTTTATCGATACTATTTTGTCCGTTGTTGTATCAACCTTTTGCACTTGAACATTTTTCAATGGAAATATTCTACATTTTCCGGTATAGACGACATTGTTTGAAACTAATGTAACGATAATTTACAATTATTTGTAAATATTACATATTTCAAACGATTTCGTTTCACCCGTCAGCTGTTTAACTGCCAGGTTAATGACTCCAAGGTGAAGCGTCTATCCTAGCGCGTGTTTATGTCCTCGCGGCGTCGCGAGTTTGTTCACACGGCTCATTTGTATTTGTTTGCCTTTCATTGTCAGCTGTTCAGCTGACACATTCGATTCATTCCTTTATTATTCAACATAATTCCGAGAGTTTCCATTGCAAATAGAGATACTTTCAATCATACAAGGAATCGACTATCCACTTTCGTCAAAACTGTTAATGAAGTTACACAAGTATCTAGTACTTTCGAAAATAGTACCTTTACGTTTCCCGCGTGCAATGCGTCAAGAAACAAGAGGCATTCAGATTCCAAGCATATTCCAAGTTAGGATTATCCTAAGCGATGGGTGCCCATGGGAGCCCGAAAAATCTCGAGCACCGACCCAAACGTATTCCAAGGATCTCCGACGAAACTCGTTCATCCCTCGCATCATTCTCAGCCGACTTCCCGTTCCCCTTTACCCCATCCGCACTCCATACCGAAGCGCCGGCATAAATATCCAAAATCCACCCCGCGGACATCAGTTATCCTTCCAAACGGCACATTCGTTCCGCCGAAGGGTCGGTGAATCAACGGGCGGTCGGGGTCTTTTAATGGTAAAACAACGACGAGCTTCGTAACGTGCGGCCGGTTATTATTGTATCTGCGATCGTCGAGCGCATCTGACGGCAACGCGCGACGACGGTGATACATGCAGGTGTTGATCCCATTTCCGGCCGTGAGAGCGGTTAACGCCGCCGTGAGTCACGTGCGTTTGATTTACTAACAGCCTATCCTCCGCCTCTGCGTCGGTTCGCCGTGACTTCGCGAACGTGCACGGGCGAAATTCTGTTAAATCATGTCTGACACTGGGTGCTTAGTAAGTCCGGGATAGTTTGACCATAGCCGGGGAACGGGCAGCGTCGGTATTTCAGAATAAATTGAGGCATCAGGGAGCTATTGTAGGTTCTGCGGCGATCTACTGAAGAATTGTTATGGATTCTGTAATAGTCTGCAGGAGGGTTGTTGTAGATTGCGTTATGTTATTGGGGATTATTGCAGAATCTTAATTGAATTGTAGTAAGTCTCGAGTAGTTTCACTACGTTCGGATATTTAACGGAACTGCGGAGCATTTAATGCGATTAATACGTGATATGGAAATTGTGGTAATAGGTTATTTAGAGTTTCTTCAGAGATTCATTATAGTGTTCAACTATTTTGAAGGTAATTTCGAATATCGAATGCTTTTAGAATATCGTAGCAGTTCCAGTGTTAAGTAACTCGCGACTTAGTCGAGGATTTAGAATCATTTTCGATGCGAGGTCTGTAATAGTCTACATAGAATTTACAGTGCTCCCTGAACAGACTATTATAGAAACTGTAATTGTTCTTCGATAAACTGTTATAGAACCTACAATGATCCTCCCATGATCCAGTTTATTTTAAAGTATTAACACTGCTCGATTCTCCCTGTGGTTGGATTACCAGGTCTTATCTTACAAGCTAACGATATCTTCCGCAATTAAGCTTCGAAACCGCTTTATCGTTAATCAATCAGTAGGAAAAGAAAGAATTCATAGCTTGTTCTACATCCATGATTACTCTATAGATTAAAAATCAAAATTTTACTGCAATTTATTGAACCCTTTGCACTTCGAGCAATTTTTAATACGATCTTCCAGCAACTTCGACTTTAAGAGAGTTAAATTGGAAACAATAAGAATCTTCTATTTAACGCTAATTAACGAATTTTCGTCGTTTGTTCATTGGTGATCGCTCGAATCTCTATGAAAACGCGTTCGAATTGTTCCCGACTTGCGCTATAGGTATGTTTCCTTGCCATTCCCCATGGCATTCTCGTTCTCCCCCACTCTCTCTGCGGTGTGTCACGGTAATCACGTTATTTGCCGTTCCCTCCGGGCCAGGAATGACTTGGCGCGGCCGACACTGATCACGCGGTTTCCATTAAACAATACCGCTGATCACGCGTTTGTTTTCTCGCGGAATTCGCCGGCCGGTGTCTTTGCCTCGTGATTATTGCCACTCTCTAACTGGCGTTGCGACGCGCCGCCGTGCGCGCGCGGGTGGGAATGTTTGCGTGTTTGCGAGCGCTGTAAATTGCGTTTGGCTCGGCGTGATTGGTTTGCCGTGCAGATACACGGCGCAGCTCGCGCGAGCCGTTCGTGGAACGATTCCGTAAGGAGAGCGGTTCCGAGGGCTCGAGAGGAATTAGAGGTCTTCGCTTCTTTTGTTCCGAGAGTTGAAGTGAGGTGCCGGGTTTGAGCTGGCGATTCTTCGAGGAACTTGTTTCGCGTCTTTCGATAGTGTTTTTAGGCGGAACGTGTTAATTTTCTGTTAACCGCTTTAGCAAGCGTTCTCCGTTACACTGAAAGTGCCAATCTATTGGTTCTTGGAATCAAGTTAAATTGATTTATCTATTTTCCTTCTAATTATTGGTCTTCATTGCTGCTATTGCCAGCTTGGAAATGAACAAACGAAACGTTCACTGTTTAGAATTGCTTCCCTTAGAAATAGAAAAGCGTAACTCAGTTTCTGAATTGAAACGAAGGATCTTACTTTTCGCGTTGACTTAGTTTATTTGTAACGATCTGAATTAAACTTTATTAGAATATAGATTGCGACGAAGCTTTAGTCCTGAATTTTAGGGCTTTCAGTTGTTAGACTGTATCATCACTCACCTTGCCTCTACACAATTCCTCTTTATAATCCAGGCATTCGCCAGGAACGAATGAAACCGTAAAGAGACCCGAAGAATAAGAATTCGTCAGCCGAGGTCGCAAACACAAATTTCTGGTTCATGCTCGGGAAGCATCTAATTTCCAGGGTATCACGAACAGATCCCGCGCACGAAGAAACCAGAGTATTTCCGTACAATAAGAAGCCACTCTGTCATCTCGGTCTCCGCTTAATCTAGCTATATATTTATAAATATGTAAAGGTATATATATACACGCGCGTGTATTCGGTGTACATAACGTCCCGCAATTTTAAGCGCATCACGCTATCGCCAGATTTCATTCCGCCCCTCTCCCTTTCCGTTGCCCTTCTCTTCCGGCGGTGTCTCTTTCCCTCTGTGCAAGCTTTCCCCGCGAAATTTTCCCTCGGTCGCAATAGTCCGCAGCAGTTGAGCCCGTGAAACGGCGATATTCCGCGACGGGAACTCGACGAATAAGTTATTTCAACTGCACGGCGAAACTGATTTCGGAATTAAACGTACCGGCAGGTCGCGTCGTTCTTGAAGTCGCCCCGCCGGAGCGTAAAAGCGGCCGCGGCGCGAACGACGCCACGCTGAAAATCAGCCGTGCCGTTTTCGGGGTTGACTCCTTCGGGACTGATCGCCGGCAACTTCCCGAATCGTTAATTATTGCAGCGGGAATCGCTATTTTCCATTCCTTCCATTAGGAATCGATACGTCCTCGTAAACACGAGTGTTTTATACGAACGTCTGCGATGATCAATTTGCCGCTACCTAAATACTCCTCGATTTCCCGCGAACATCCTGCCTTCGAATCGTTCATCTCTAAATTTAGAATTCCCCAATAAGCCGATAAAAACACGACATATCCAATATTACTCTCCAAACCAGAAAACAAGTGAAGAATAACTGAAAGCAATCCTCCGCGACAAAGCAGCCTAGCTATCTCTCACGAGGATCTCGACCGAAGCTCTAATTCCCCGCAAAAAGATGATCCCGGCTCCTAAAAACCGTTTACTCATGAAATCAGCTCGCAGATACAATCACGCGTTCTCGGACGCGTTTCCCGGCGCGAGAACAATTACCGCCGCCCCCATCCCCCTTTCCCGCATTCGGCGCAGCGCCTTCCGCGCCATAATTCTCGCAGCCCCGGGCCGGCTTCGTTTAGAAAAGCTCTTAAGAAAATTACATTTCCCATTTCATTAATGTTGAATGATCCCTATCCCGTCGCTCCCTTTAGAGCGGCGAGTCCGCGCGAAAATAAATCCGGGAGGGGCGGTCCGCCGGAAGTTCACTATTCCTTTAAGCGCGTTATCAGGCTACGGAGGATACACAATTTTCTGTACCATTGCATCGGAATTCCGTCGGCCGTAAAAGTCGCGCAAATTGCCATCTAGATTCCTCTCTCTCTCTCTCTCTCTTTCTCTCTCTGTCTCTCTTTTTATCATCCATCCACCCCGTTCGAGGCTCTCGCTTTCTCCCGCCGCCCCTTTATTTATCCCGATGACGCTCTAACGAGACAAGTTTCAGCTGACGATCGATGCGAACGTATTGGCACGGTTTTGCCTTTCATTATTTATTCCCGCGATTTGAATAAAACTACCGGAAGTGTCCTCCCAGCCCCTTCACCGCCGATTTTCATCCCCGCGCGCCGTATCCACCACGCTTGCTAACTTTCGCGTCTACTGTATAATGTCGCCGCGCCACCGTAATCCGTAAAGTAGAATCCGAAACTTTCCCGGTGCCGATTCCACGCTTTATTCATGCGAGCCGCGCGCGGATCGTTAGGCGTTCCGCCTCGAATCGCGACCTGCCGTTTGTTATATTCGTCGGAACGAGGTTTCGGGCGTCGGTGGCTCGCGTGACGCCTGCGTCACTTGTTTATGAATATTCTCCGTGTTTTTTCGTTGGAGTTTCGACGCAATTTTTGCGTTTTTTGGGGATTCAGGGCATTGCCGATTTATACGGGTTTTGTCGATTTTTAGTGTAATATTTGGTAATGGGATTCTATGGTATGTATGCATTTGACCGTGTTTTATAATTGCTGGTTCAGTTGGAATTCTACGCGGGAAAATTAGTCTCGTTAACCTTTAGCTAATTTTACGCGGAAAGTTAGTTGTTCTACTTAGGGGAAAAAGTCGGAAATGTAGAATGATATTTTTTATCTGATGCCTCGTTCCCCGAAAATTGAGTTTTGGACGTGTTCTGCCAGACGTTGGCGTAATGCGAGTGTCCACGGTGAATCTGCAAACCGAATTTCCTCGTAAATGAGCTTTCAAACGACGAAATCTCGTTCTACACTTTTCAAGTATTTTTTTCGTGCAGATTCGCTGCTTTCCTGGCTGCGTCAAAAGTTACAGGATACGTTGCACATTTTACCTTGTATCTCATGAATACTTAATCTCTTATCAAGGTGGCATAAAGATTTGTTTCATTATAAAAAGCAGGAATAATGCGTACAAAGTTAATTTCAAGCTTCCACTAAAACTTCCTCTACAATCCACGATCTCCGAAATTCACCAGACCCAATAGAAAAATCGGGGAAGCTCCCGGAAAAGGAGACAGAATGAAATTTCAAGAACATCGACTCGAATTTCCTCGCTAAATTCTCCGTTACTTCCAAATCACCCCGTGTATCGGTCTCATCAAGGAGAATATATAAGGGATATTGCGGGGGCGGCAAGAATGAATCGCGAAATTATGCGACGCACACGCGGAGAGCTTTTTCATCGAGGAGTGGAGGCTTGTGGCACAAAGCAAACCCGCTTGCAAGAGGAAAAAGGGGCAAAGAGAGGGACAAAATAGAGATAGAGAGAGAGAGAGAGAGAGAGAGAGAGAGAGCGCGAGAGAACAGCATCCGACGGCGTTTCTCGATACACCGTGAGATACGTATGAAATATTCATGGAATTGCGCGAGTCACCCCTTTCGTTACAGCGAATCGCGGGACTCGACGTTTGAAGGGGGGCAAGCGGCGCGCGCTATAGGCAATCTTGTTTTCGCGGGGGATGCAAATTACCCTGGATGCTGCCCCCGTCCGAAATCCAGTTTCAGATAAATTCTTGAAACCCGTTGGCCCGCGCCGCGGCCCGCAAACAACGCGAACAAATACGCCGCGATCGAAATAAAATTCAGGGGAGCGTCGGGTTGTTCAATATTTCGCGACGGTTCATTCCCCGGCTACGCGAGATTAGCTTGAACGGTGATAGGGCAGGGAATTTTCTAATCTGATGGGACACCGTCGTTCGTTGCGTTATTCATGCTTTTGATGCGCTGTTCGCTTTATTCCTTGGCGCAATTAGAATAGACTTGTTGAGTGACGGTTAATCAATTTATGCAGAACGATGTATTCAAGAAATTGTGTTCATTGACCTGTGGAATATAAATTTACGAGACTGACTGTAGAAGCTTGTAATAACGAAATGTTCGTCGAAGTGTTATCGATTATTTCGCAATCTTTACATTTTTAGTCGGTTTTACTTTCACTTCTCAGATTTCTCACGTTTATTCTTACATTTTATATTTTTATGAAATACCATAGTAAACTAAGCGATCACTGAACAAAGGTCAAGATCTTATTTTATCCACGGAAGACGGAAGCAAGGATTAATTACTATCGAACCTTGGCACACGACAACATAGTCCCGTTACAAAGAGAAATAGAGTCCCCTTCCACGGATGAACGTGGATAAACACCATAAGCGAGGCGAGCGTAGGCGTACGGATAAATGACAGAATGCGATGACCCCGGTGAATAAATCTGGGGCCGCGGCAACGCGACGCGCGGGTGAGACAATGAGCGTTTCCGCCGGTAATCTCGGAGGGAACGAGCCCCGGGGATTCCTTCGGGAACGGAAAATAAAAAATCCCGCGAGCTTTTGTTGCACGCGCCCACGCGAACGCCGGCTGACGCGTGTAATTATTCGTGGCGCGCCACGATCGAAGCGGCGCGCACCGTTTTGCGCTGTTCGCTGAAATCGCTCGACGCACAGTGCGGCCGTCTGTGGACGGAACTCGAAAATTCAACCATTCGCGTAACGGAAGTTGAAGGTCAGCAATGTGTCGCAAAGTAGACTGTGCTATACAAATGACTTTCATTTGAAAACTGCAAATTTTGCGCAACAAACTCCGTTTCTATTTCTACAACGCTGGAATCGAAATGTCAAGAATCCACTGCCATTGAAAAATACCTTCGTAATATCCCCATAACGTAAAACGAATATGACCACCATATGCTGAGCTCTATATTTTACAACTTTTCCCCGAAGCTCTTTTTTCTATCACTCATACCCCTTAAGTTATCGAGTTTCGTCCAGAAAACGGCCGTTTCGCCGCACTGCGCGACGAGCTGAATTACGATAAGATGGAAATAGCCCGGGAAGAATTTTTCTCCCGCTTCGCGTCGAACTTTACGGACAGATGGAGTCCGCGCGGAGAATTTCAATTTGTTCGGGGTTTTAATTTGATTAGGTTCGAGCCATTGATTGTGAATCGTTCTTTCGCGGAGTTTCCTTCTGTTGATGGAGTCCAGAATATTTTGGAATATCTAATACACTTTTTCCGTTGACGTTCAGTCTGAGTCAACACCAACAATTCAACGATACTTCAACCTTCCAGAGAAGTATCTCTCCCACGGAACTAAAGCACCAGCCACAAATTAGAGAAGCAAATAATCATACTACGTTTCATCTCCAACCATCGCGGCCACAATTTCCCTTCCTCGTCTCTCCGATCCCACATAGCATTCAACCGAAGTTGAACACTTCCCGAGCACTTCCAGCTGCCAGCCGAGAACACCGTCTCCCCTGGATAGATTCCCTTTCCTCACGGTAGCATCATCTAATTCCGTGTTCGCCGGCCGTTCACGTTCGATCCCCGGCGATAGTTCTTCCCCCGGGACGGCTCTTTTTCCGAGTCCCTCTCTCCCAGAAGCCCGGCGACGCGTTCGAATTCCTCGGCGCACGTAAACGCGGGGATCGGTCGAGGTCGGTTTTATACAGGCAAGGAAATGTCACGGCTCAGGGGGCGGGGAGGGCGAGTCGAGGGGGTGGGTGGCTGCCGGTGGTTCTGGTAAATCGATAATGCACCCGTGTCCCGTCGACGTGTGTTGCCGCCCCTGCCTTCTCTCTCTCTCTCTCTCCGTCTCTCCTGTTCGCATACCTGCATCCCTGCGTAAGCTTTGTTCAGCGACTTTCCGCGGCTCCTTGCGAAAGTCTTCTCTCGATGAGAAAGGATAGGAGAAACCGGAGAGAAAGCGGAGCCAGAGAGAGAGGGGCAGCTGTATCCTCGGATTCCATAGACGTTGGAAACATTCTTCATCCGAGAATGGTTGTTGAAGTATTAAAACGAAAGGGGAGAGAGGGCGAGGCAGGGAACAAGGTGCAGCACAACCTTTTCATAGGCTTCTTTGACTTCTCTCCACTGCATCTCAAAGGATTCAACCTTTGGCTAGGGAGCTGGAGTATGTGTGTGTGTGTGTGTGTTTGTGTGTCGGGTGTGGAGGTGGCTCGAGAGAGACACAGAGATTGCCGGGAGTCCAATCTTCTATTTCAGAAATTGCCCATTTTCCGCTTGGCTCGACCTATTTCCGTTTCGTTAATTCCTTACGTTGAACCCCTGCCCACTTTCTCCGGCTGTCCGACTCCATTAAGGATTTTATTTTCGATCCTTACGCGGTTCAATTTGTTGGCTGCTGCGATTGATGTTCGGGGAGTCTGGCGTATGTTGGAAGATGTTCGCTGATGGTTGGTTTGGGAGTGGTATATTTGGAATGTTTTGTTGAATCGAGTGTTGAGGTTTTATCTCATCAATTATCTCCCATCAATTCAAAGTTTCTTTAAATTTGATCGAAATAAATTCCATCGTTCCCATTACTCTGTGAATCTAGATAGCACAGCGAATGGTCAACACGAGCAAAGAAAAACAGTACTAGTGTCTGCTCGGTGTAATTTTAATCCAATTAGAGTTCATCATCCGGTCTCGATTCCCTTCTCTTTCTCTTTCAATCTTCGCGAGCTGCCCGTTCGTTCGCCTCTCGGCTGGCAGCCTTTTAAAGCTGAAATCAATAGAACGGTGACTATGAAAACCAGCGCGCAAGACAGCCTCCAAGATAATGACGCATCGCCGCATGAATAACAAGAATGGGAAACGATTCTTTTCGAACGGTCGCGACGAATTTGCGAGGCAAAACCGCGGCGGCGGCGGCGGCGGCGGCTGATCGATAGGCGAACGGTTCTCTTTCTCTCTTCTTTCCTCCTCTTTTCTCTTCTTTTCTCCTTTCCCTCCATTTTCCGACCGCGGCTCTGTTTTTATGGACGGCTGGAGGGGGTAACGAGTGTCTCGACTACTGTATACTTGAATGTATTCGAATATATTCGTGTCGTTCGGCGAGCGAAGCGCGGATGATGCACGAGGATCTAGTTCTGTCGATCAAAAGGTTGCGAGAAGTTTTTCGAGGAACTGCCGAGTCACTTTACTTTTCGAGTGCAAACGAATTTTCAATGGTTCAGTGAGTTGCCTGGGTAACTCTGTGGTTAGTCATTATTTCGGTGAACGCATTTGTTGCGTATTTATTGTGTATATTGCAGTGATGTCGATAAAATATAATTGTGACTTTTGGAGTGTAGCGTTAGGTTGGTTATTTGCTGAAGGTGGAAGTTAGGTGATAATATTGTTGATACAATGGGGAGATGTAGGTGGTTATTTGATTAATTGGAGAATAAAATACATTGTTGTAAAATACAGGTTTTTATTACTGTTGTACCTTCATAACTTTTTTATCGAAGTTGAACGCTTTTGAGTAGGGGTCAGACGGAAGTTCACTGCAGCTGTTCTTAAAATAATGTTCTCTGCTGGGAAATATCCACTGCGAGCGTGATTAGATATTATAAAGCAAGAGGTTTAACGATCAAGCAAATCTGCAATGTGCTAGTCACGTCAGAAACATAAGAGCTGGGCTCAAACAGCTTCTACTTTCTGTTTCGAGAGATTTACGGAGTACACAACAAAGTGCAAAGTCCATTAAAAGATTATTAAAATCTGCGCTATGAGTTCCACGTTTGTTGGTATTAGTGACGCATAAAATCCACTCGTAACGAAAGTTTTCATTGACTCCGTTTTAACGATCCCTCTGCAATATCGGCTTTTCCGCGGTGTTCGCGACGATTTTTAAAGGAAGGGTGCCTCGTATTTCATTTTGATTACCTTTTACTGCTCCGGACATCAATACACAAAATTTTTAGTCCAGTTATAAGGAACGTTACCGTGGAAAATACATGAAAGCTCAATGAGCACTAACTTCCACTGATTTCAAATTTCTATAGAAAGTTCACTTCTCCACGAACTAATCAGTAACATTCAAATATCAGCTCAAGCTCAAAGACAATTCTTCCCAGTAACTTCTAAGTTACTTTAAATTACTTCAAAATTCAATAACTTCAACAGTATGAGTGACAGAAGATGCCTCATACAAAAATTGCAAAGTACAGAGCTAAACACATGCTAGTTATATTTTTTTTACATCATGGGCACATTATGAAGCTTCCTAAATAACACTGTATATTTCTGGTTTCAATTCCAACGATATATAAATTATTTCTCAAATGAAAATCATGTCGTATCACGGATTACTTAGCAACGCATTGGCAACTTTCAACTCTCGTTATACGATTAGTGGAATTTCGGTATTTAGTCGAAAGTGCGTCGTATCAGTCGCAGGAATTACGACACCATAAAGCAAACTGCGCGAGGAATGGCGAGCCATTAGAATTCGGGGCGTCATAAAGAGCCGAAAAGGTCTTCGCCGGGGGAGCGTCTATTACCTTATTTCTCGCGTGCATCTGGACCAACGTGGGCGGCCTCGAGGATCACCGTGAACCTTTAAAAGCCGTGGCACGTCCCTGGAGTCAGCCTATAGGCTTCCTTAAAGACGTCTCGCGTAACTTTACGCGCCGACGGGCCTCTCGGTGCTCCCCGCCACGTTTTATGAACATAATATGACCGCCGGTGTCCGACGCCATTACATTTTCATCGGTTTCTCCCCTTTCCCGGGGAATACTCTTTTCCAACACGTTCCTATGGACACACGTTCCCCGTAAAACCGATAAAGTTTCTTCTGTTGCCCTTTTACCCGACGTGTCTTTCGCCGTATTCTTCTTGGTATTCAGATGGCGGAACGATGTTTTATTAGGGCGATTCCGCTCGCACGTGAGTGAAGCTATTCGGGCGAAATGTCTTCTCTGGAGTTTTACTTTCACTTTTTCCTTCTTCGCTGAAACGTTGCCGTGTGGGCTTTGGAACTGATTTAATTGCACTTGGGTTCTTATATAAATATTTCTAGTAGTTTTAGTAGTATTGTTTGAAATTTGGAATATCGACGACTAAACTCATCGATAAATCATAAATCGTCTTAAAATCAATCAAACCATAAAACAATCATTACCCCAACTCTTACAAAATCCCTCTCAAACAATCATTCATCCACGAACTCACAAGTCTGAAACTAACCTCAATAACCCCTGCAAACTAAGCATCCACTCTCCGGAATTCCAAAAATTCCCACCCCTCGGGAGAAGAACCGCCCAAGTCCCAAGAAACACTGGCAAGCCTTGTCGCACGTAGCAGGTTACAAGCAAAGGGAATCGACAGTCGACGATCTGCGGAATCGAATGAGCCTGATGCCATTTGCGTTCGAGGAATCCATTTTCTCGCGAGTGGCGGGGTGGGAGGAGGGCAAATCAATTTACGGACGCCCGGTTGTTTCCACGGTAAAACGGTGTCCCGTCGACGACGCACAAGCGGGGAGAGGCACCATCGGTTTTCCAGTCGTGACCGGCGCGCCGGCGGCGTCCGCCGGCTTCCCCCCGGCCCCCGCCGCCCGAGGCACAAAAGAGAAATGGATGATTCCAATTTCGTAGTCGATAATGTATAGACAGCCGAGGGGGCGGAACGGTATTACAGGCCATTACTCCCGGTTCCTTAGAAAATCTCGGCACTCGACCGCTCGCGAGCTACGCCGATCAGCAGAATCCCGGCTCCAGGAATGTTCTTTTCGTGTCCCCCCTCTGCAACCCTTCCCCGAGCTCCTCCGCCCTTGCCGCCGAAGCCGTTCCGATGAATTGTCCGTGGAAACGGCGGGGAACGGGCGGATGCAAAGGGTAGACGGGTCGAACGATGATATACTTTCCGCGAGCAGTTAGGGGGAGTATCGGAGAGAGTATGGGGAATTGCGGACGGTTCTACGGACTGCACGTTCGTTGTAGATCGGGAGTTCCTTCGGTGCTTTTCATTTTATTGGTATTTCCATGGAACTTCGCCGGGGTTTTTTTTGGTAGACTGTGGGAGAAGTTTTGTTCTGGCAGTTGGAAGTGATTATGTACTTGATGTTCATGATGGGTGGGTTAGGGTATAGTTCTTGGTGGTCGTATCGCAGCGTTGGACAGTATTAGTTGCGACTATTGCGGAAGTTTCGGGGAAAGCGCTTTTGTATTGGGAGTGGGTTTCACGATGAAGTTTTAAAAGCGTGGTGTATGGGATGTTGGTGTGACTATTTGGATTTATCGATGCGAAAGGAATTGTAATTGTTTTGTTTATCGCGTCGATTGCATCCTATAATTTGCAGCAGTTTTTCTCTGTATCGAAAGTGTCTAGATTCTTTCATCGGTTCGCATCGGAAACGCCGTTCCTAAATGACTTAATCGATAATGCGACTCCCATTATTTATAAGCCATTTATTCGTTCGTCTCCGAATCGGAAGGAAGTAACCACGAAAAAACGAGGCCACTCTCCCGCCAGCTGAATAAACATAACCCTTCCGTTCCTCCTCTTCTTTCGCACAATTAGCGTGAATACTTAATGGCCCCGGTATTCAGCGACTTTCGTGAATTTTTTTATTCCCCCGGTTTCGGCGGAATCTGCATAAACGTCCGAGGAGCCGCCCACTTCTTGTTTGCCCGGTGACCGAGCCTTAATTGAACAATCCGATCAATTAGGCCGTACGCCGCGGCCCGATCTTCGCCTCGCGGGTACACCTGGAACTTTCCCCGGGGATTAATTAGCGGAACACACGCCCAGCCGGGCGGACCACGCGCTGGGAGCGATTTATAAAGAGGACTAATTAATACATGCCACTCATTAACGGCACGCGCGAGAATTAATGCCTCCACGCCCTTCGAGTGGCCGAACGGAGGAGGAAAAATGGAAACGAGTTTCCTCGAGGCGTTCCCCCTCGAGCGTTCCCCCTCGGCCGGATTCGTTTCGGGAACTTTCGATCCGAAAATTTCGTATCGCGCGCCGGCGAGCGACCGAGCTGCTCCCTCGCGATGAGAACTACTCGATTTTACGCACTATTAAGTCCTTTCAGCCCCCCCCCCCCCCGCGAGAGAGGCCGTTCACAGACGGGGATCATTCAGGGCACTCGAATTTTCTATTTCGGAAGGAAACAGGAGGGCGATGTTTCCACTGGAAGTTTCCGTGATTCTGGAACAGGCGGCGCGATTGTGTTTCCGTTTTGAATAGGATGCTCGGGGATAATGAGAGTGTTTGTGGGTGAAAGGGTTTGTACGATCCAGTTTTTATAGATACTTTTGGTAATTATTCTTTTGTGAACCCGACTTGCCCGGGGTGAAACGTGATTTCGGTTTTTGTAGTTTTTCGAATGCGTTAACGAGGAATTGTATTTACGTTCGTGAAATCTGGGTTTCAATTGTTTGAAGTTTGTGATAATAGTATGACGGTAATAGAAGTAGAAGTAACGAAGATGAACAAAACGATCGGATTGTAGTGTCGAAGCTGGCGATGGTTACTTTGAGAATATTTGTAGAATGCAATTACGCGAGTCGCTCTGTAGAATAGAATTGAAAAGATATCGATCGGCGGAGTGAAGCTGATATCGCATCATTCGATTTTCTGCCAGTGGGGCGTCCGGATATTAGAGAACTGAATCCTCGTCGATGGATGCGTTGATTTTACTTGTTGTTTTATAATATAGTACGGTATAGAATACGAAATAGTTATTAACGAGGACATACGATGCAGAATACACGATAATTATTCGCAAATAAAACGCGGAGTAATCAAATATACAATAATATAATTAATAATTAACACACCGTGGAATACACAACATGGCACAGTTGTAAGTCAACACAACGCACAATATAGAATATAAAATTACGTGCAATATGCAATTGAAAATTATATCCAAATAGCATGAAATAATTAATCTACTCGAACAATTTCGATAAAATGAAAACCTTCAAATTGCAATCTTCACGAATGTAATTAAGAGAATAAAATTGCCAAACCCTCTCATCGAAGAAGCGACAGCTCTCGGAGTTAACAAATGGAGGTATAGAAGTAGCATCGATCGCTAATAAACTGATTATTAAAAGGAAGAAATGAGAGTCCGCGGTCTTATCGCAACCGGTGCGCGACATTATGGAAATAATTCAAGCGTTTCATGGGGACGACACAATGCGCCGGCTCCATCTTCCATCGCGGCCATCCCGCGCAGAGAATAGAAAGGATCGGGCCAAGAATGGAGGATCTGCGAGCGAAAGATGAGCTCGTCGAGTGCAAAAATCCCCATGGGAGAAGGTTAATCCCTCCCTGCGAGCAATCTTTTGTATCTCGCCCTATCTTCCCGACCGCAATGGATCGGCCGGTGGCCGCGTTGCGCCAAAGGGGTTGTTTTCCATCGAGTTTCCGCCCGCCCCCTTTAGCCCTCGTTGCTTCCTTTCCTCGTAACAACCACAAATTCGGGTGTTTTGTGTGTCTGCCGGGGCCTGCATTCGCCTGCTCAACCTCCCACGAGTCGTTGAAATACACTGGAAACCGTTTCGATGATCACGATCGCGCGTTTGTTGCGCGGATGTTCGATCCACACGCTATTCTTATCTCCTCCTCGTTCGGGCTCGCGGAGTACAACGGAAAATTCGGGAGAAATATGTGCGCCGCGCTGCACTGATGGGAACGAAAAATTGCCGGGAGGGAAATGTCTTCTGATCTTTACTCCTCTTCGCTGAAAGATAACATTTTGTGTTTTATATTTGCAACTCGCTCAGGAGCCACGCGATTAAGCCCAGAAGAGAAGCATTAGGAAAATTAATATTTCGGATTGTGAAATGGTTATAGAATATGATTTATTCCATTAAAATTGAGAGAAATCAGAAAATATAAAAGAAAATCAATTAACTGATCGATTGACTGGTCGTTAAGAGATGATAAATTCTATATATATTTTCGTTTAATATTTATTACGATTCTTCTTTCATTGCGAATACTCTTCGATTTATATCAGACATTAGTGCTAGATACTAGTAATATGATACTGAAGTATTGAATTTGAATCAGCTGTCGATTAGAAAGGTTTCCTCGAATACTTTATATTTCGTGGTTGATTATATCGAATATCTCGTACTCCACCGAATGTAAAGAATTGAATACAAAGGGCCGAATATTCGTAAGACCTCAGGTCCATCGATCCAGCGATCCGTCTTCGACGAACGAGTGCGGAGGTCGTGGCCCGGTCACGGTTAAGAAGCCACTTAAAATGCATTGCACTTTTTTGAATTCACAATTAGATTCGTCCGCGGAAAAGTGAAGCATCTATGATCAGTGAAATGACGCCGGATCATTTGCCTATCGTGCAATATCAGCGACGTGCCGCGACTCCCGTTGCGTGACCCATTTCCCCGGGAATCGCGATCACTTCTGCCGAACAAGTTCAAATCCACCGAAATTGGAGTTCCGCGGGGCCGTGCATGTGTACGCGGGTCGATCGTAAAACGTACCGAAATTTACTTACCGCACAATGAGAGGTTTCTCTTCGAATTATTTTCGGAAACGCGGAATTTCCTTTCGATCCGGATACACGTCCGACTGGCTGTATGCGGACGCGCTATTAAATTCGTTTGCGAGAGCCGGCTCCGCAAATCCTATTGTTCAACGCTGAAACAGAGGATTAAATAATGGTTTATTCAGAATTCCGGTGACGGCCTGGGCAAGGATGAAACACAGATTCGACGCGCGTGTTTAGAATAAACGTTGATCCGTTAATTAAATATTTTTCCCTGCCGGGCAAACAATTAAAGGCAAATAAAACCGCGCGATGTTTTTCGATCGTAAATAAGTGAACAGCTGCGAAAATAAACTAAGTAGATCCGCTCTACTCTATATCGCGACTGATGCAGCTGCGTCGAGCTTTGAAAGGAAATTCTGAGTTTAATAATAAATAAAATTTTTCTTCCGAAATTCCAGGATCCCCTTAACTCATAATTTCGAATGAAACTTCTAATTTCCTAATATCTTCTATTCATTATTAGTACATAACTTCTTTTTGAACCTTCCCTTTAAATTTACAATTTCTAACAACCTAACATTAATCCCTAACATCTAATAGTATAACCATCAATACAAAATTATATCCAAACCCTCAGAAAAACATGAAATTCTCCAAATAGCCAGTTTCAAGTCTCACCGCGTCATCGAAATATCGTCAAGGACTATCGAATACCAAACTCCTTTCAAAATTCCCCACATCGATTCGATCTCGCATCCGGCCCGAGACTTGCCAACTTTTTTAATTATCCCATACATCATCCCCCCCACTTTCCAATCTGCAGCATCCATTCCACCGATAAACCCCAGAAATTCCCGATTGCGGCACGGTCCCCGAAGCCATCGAATTTCCCGGGAAAAACCAGCGGCGTCCGTAAACACCGCACGTTATCGTTTTATTATTTAACGTGTCCGCGGCGTGCGCGCATCGTAATCAGTTCGGTTCTATCCCATAGCTTTTCGGCCAACATGTCCGACATATCCGGAGCACAAACGAACCGTTCGTTCTGCCGCGGTCACGTAATCCTTTAAAATAAACAAACCCGGGGACGGCCGGGAAATTTGCCGGCGTCGGGAACACCGGCCGCTGACGTTTATCCCGGAAGAAAATGGAACCCCGAATCGGATATCCGCGACAGGATCCGTACAGCCATTTCGGAAGGAACCGCGAAGTCGAGGGAGGGAGACAGAGGAATCGAGAGGGATAGAGATGGATCGATGGTATCGACAGGCTGTCCTCGACCAGTCCCGCCGATACAATCCCGGCCGGACGTTCGGTCTGAAAAGCCGATTCCCCGTGATCCCGACTTCCATCGGGCGACCGTTCGCCGATACTCCTGCGGGAACTGTATTAACCCTTTGAACTCTGTAGGCTCCAATATTGCGCCGGTTATAATATTAAATATTTTAATGAATCTTAAAGAAACTACCCTAAAATTATTCGATTTTCCACACATCCGAATTTTGTACTAAGTATAATGTTACAGCATTTCTCATTTTCGCCAGGAATACTATAAATATTTTTGTTCTAAATGAACGATGTTTAACCCTTTGCACTCGGAAGCTTTTCACTGGAAACATTCGACGCTTTCCTATGAGACGTAGATGACATTATTTGAAACGAACTAATGCTTAACGAACTAATATTTTATAGCACTTCCTCGAAGTTTGAGGAATTGGTCTGTGTGATCTTGAGAGAATTAATCATCGAAGTGATAATAGAAATGAAGAGAACACTCGGTTTCAATAAAAATGAATTTCCCGTGATACGAATGAATGCAATGACGAAGAATCGCGTCGGGATCATCGTTGGAGATACGTCGTTCCGATAAACAGACTTCGCGATGAGTAAATAAGTAGGGATCGAGGGAGGTTTGGGTGGATGTTAATGGAGCTGAAGCCGTGTTCGTATAATTACACATAAATCTGCTATAACTGGCGCACACGGGACCAAACAGATACAGATTTCATCGTGTATCCGTGTCGAGGCACCGCAGCGGCCGGCAATTCCGCATTTCGACCGAGAACAAGTTCCTTTACATAGAACCGTGGCTCGTTGTTAAGCCGTGTCCGTATTTAAAGCCGCGCTGCAACGTGTAACGATGCCATTTCGAGCGCAATCTTCTTCTGTTTATTGCGACCGTATTTTATCTTGGTATTTCCTTAGGCGCGCTCCTCGCGGGGCTGCCCCGGGAATCCGTGAGTGGATAAATCGGCGAAAATTATTCCGAGAAATTAACGAAACGGTAACGATTGCACCTTCGCCCCCGGAAATGCGGACTTCCGGCGACGTTATAAGAATGGAGGTATTATTCGGTGTTAAGCGAGCTTCGCTGATACTGCGAAAAAATTAGTCACTTAGCGTGCTCTCTGCGCAATGATTTTCGACAAACTTTCTACTGGTTTACTTGCTTCCTAAACTACCTCTGAGTGAATCGATTCTTCATTTAATTTCATCGATCTATTACCTCGTATTATCACATTATTCCTGAAAGTTAGATTTCCGATTGCAATACTTGAAAATTGAAAGTTCAACCAAAATCTCGGTACACCAAATCTTCATTCCTCGAACCACTCAGATATCAATAGAAACTCAGCAACTGCTGATCACTTGATACCTAGACTAAGGAACTGATCAATTTCCACCTTTCCGAATTGCCCATTGCTTTCGTTCGCCAGTTCCCAATGCTCCCAATCTTCAATTTCATCGCTACAGTTACAGCTTCCCAATCAACGTTATAAGCCTATAAACCAGAAAGACAGCTCCCGCCCGTTCCGCCAGACGTCGAGGCATCTCCCAGCAGTAGGTCCCAGCAAGGTTCCTCGGTTTCGCGAATATTAAAACCGTCCGTCGTTCGCGGCAGTCCTCGTGGTGTCTTCGAGGCGTGTTATTCGAACTCCTTCATCCCCAGCCGAGGCTCCGTTCCGTTGAAGGAGGAAAGGACCAGCGAAGAATCCGGCTGCAGGAAAACGCAGCGTCGCGTCGCCGGGCGTGAATTATGAAGTTGGGAAACTCGAAGGTCGGACAAAGGGAGAGGGCTTTGTGGGAGTGTCCTGCGGGGTCTCCAGAGACGAAGGGATCCGCTAAGACGGTTCGCTCGGCAACGCCGTCTCGAGGGCCTTCTGCGGCTCGGATCGAGCTTAAATATGGCAAGAACGATGAATCTTTGAGAACCGTCTGCTATCGCGCTCCCTCTCCGTTCCCTCCGTCGTCTCCTCGTTGTTTCTCCCTCTGGCCTCGCCGCAGGACCTCCTCCGCTTCCGTATTATTGAAACCGACTCCCAGATTTCGCGAGCCCGGAGCTACCGTCTCTGTTTTGATAAAATCGCTTCGCTGGATGCTACCCTCGGTGGAGCGAGCTGTGTAAGTAGCGTCTCCGATGAACGGTTCGTGGTTAAACACGCGAGCACTGGGGTGCTGGATTCTTTGGGGAACGGAAGGGTGAGGATCGAAGGGGTTGCATTTGTGTGTTTCGACAGAACTACTATTTAATACGATTGACACGTGATCTCTGTAAATATTGCAACGGTAGATTATTAGGGGTTTATTGAGACACGTCGCAGTGTTCAGGCGAAAGTGTGTGTGCGTTGTAGATTATATAGAGTAGAATTCACTGTGGGATTGTGGTTTCCTGGATAATTACTGAGTTGAACTGGCTCGTGTGGGAAACTCGTGCGACTGTCGGAGGAAGATTTATATGACAGAAGTGTTAATGCGATAAATATCCACTGAACTTTAATCAACGAACAATAATACTCATTACTCGAGATAGCATTATCAAAATTTCATAAAGTTTAATAAAGATTTTAAAGCATCCAACATGAACAAGTAATTGTCATCTAGAATCAACTGAGCAAATTAGCTTAAACAAATCTCCGTCCCAGAGAAAAATGTGAAAACTGAGCTAAAGTGCACATGAACCTTAATATAGCGCCGTAGATAACAGTGGCAACACAAAAACAGGGGATAAGGGAGGTGTACACAGTGTTACCGTCCAGTTCGCGATCTGTGTGTATACGTCGTAAATGTTCCTCGTAAAAGCGCTCTGTCTGGTTATTACCGACCGCGACCACTTCCGGTTATAAACTACGGTTACCGGTGGTGGCTCGGTTTTTCCAGGACGTTGCGCCCGCAAGAGCGACTTCCCCGCCCCTCTGCCGTATAATTTCTTTCGTGCCGGCTTGCTTGAACCCGTCGACCCACGAAGAAGGTGTCTCGGGACTGAACGAATTGGTGGGGCATCGATTCCCGGTCAACCGGCTGACGAATTATCGCGCATCACGCCGTAGACCCTCGGTCGCACGATTTCTCGACTATTTTTAACCCTTTGCGCACGAGGATCCTTTGAAATATACGAAACCCTCTACAGATGAAGCTAAACTATACATCGATTGCTTGAAAAATATGAAACAAGGAAATTATGATGCTGAGAGAGTAATTAAATCATTCGATAACTCACAAATACGGAACAGTAACTCACAAATGAATGATTCAAAAACTCAAGCATTCCTTCCTTCCCATTCTCCAAGCAATTGCTGTATAATTTAGCTTCATCCTCTGAAGATTCTGCATATTTCAGAGAATCTTCGCGCGAAGGGTTAATGGCGTTCCAATACATAAACTGTTAAACGCATCTTGAATTTTCCAGCGCGATTCCTGCAGCGCGATTCGAGGGGTTAATGTTCTCGCTATCGCCGCGAAGATGCTCTCGGCCCAGAAAAATGACGAGCGGACGAATAATTACCGCGGATGTTTTTGCCGCGGGCGCCCGTTCCGTTTGGCATTTTTGAGAAATGGGCACTCCGCGGCGTTCCTTTATCTTTTTCTTCGCGTACGCGTGTATGCACGCTCGACACGGTCGACCGAGCATTCGGCCGAGCCACTGAAAGCCTCCGGCCGCGGTTAATATTCCCTCGAAAATGGATGACGGTTGCCGCGGTCCCGCGCGCATCCGTTCCATTTATTTGCTTTTTTCCGAGCCGAGGCATTAGCGTCGTCGATAAAAGTCGGGAACGATCGTTTGCGTATCGCGCGCATTTCCAGGCGTTCCTGATTGATCAGCTATGTCAATCTAGTTGCGACGTTTTATTAACTCAAACTACGGAGCAATTAAATTGAGTTCTTGAAATTCCTGTGTAGAAACTTCACGAATGTATATATCGAGACTTTAATCGATTTACCATCCAGTTATTCCTAAATCAAATGCTTCGATGATTTCTCAGAGACATCTGTCACCTTTTTAATAATCGCAGAAAGAAGGAATCTTAGACTCTAGATTTCTAGATCAACTTAAGTTTACTTACCGCAAGTCTAAATTATAGAAAATAATTTCCCCCGCCATATTGGTCCGCCAAGGGTTAATAAAACTCAAAGTTGTTCATTGTCCATGGATCAAAGCAAAGAATTATTTTGCTGAAAATAGAATTGCACTAAATACTATTGGCGAAGAGAATATCTTTTCAGTTCCCAGTGACTGAGGTAGAATTGAATTTTCCCAGGGACATGCATCGCATGATTTACAACCATTATGATTCCTACCACTCCAATTGTTCCGACGAATCACGAGCAGGTTTCCGGGAGCCCGTGAACGCCGATGAAAACGTTTTCCCGATCTCGGTGCAACTGTTTTCTTCCAGCGAGGAGTTATCGTACGCACGCGAGTATTTACGAGCCTGAAATCATTTGGTTGTTGACGCGATCGTACATGTTTGACTGCGTTTCCTCTCGATCGGGAATTATGTTAACTGAAATGTTATGACTGTTATTGATGGCACTGAAACGTACACTGAAATTGTTTATAGAAGTTTCTTTGCTTTCAGTTTTGATGGGACATATTGATAACGAACTTCGCCGAGAATCTTTGAATATTTCGTGCACGAGTTCCATGTTTCTCTCATTATATAACAATAATTAATGCTATACAACATTCACCTTCCAATAACTCGATCATTACGTCTAACGACTAAACGGAATCGTATGAGCGAAGTGTCCAGCTAGAAATCCCCCAAACAGCCAGGAACCGTAATAAAAATCACCATGAAACCACCCGTTAGAAAGCCCCCATTACTCTCGCGGGCGGTTTCTCCTAAAAATCTAGAAATCCCCGTGTTTCCCGCGGCGGAGTAGCACATTTCACCGTTTCGGCTCGCTCGGCGGACAATGTTTCCTCCTTTAACCGTGGAAACGCCCAGGAACGAGCTACTTTTAACCGGAAGCGCGCACCTCCTGGCCTCGCAAACGCGCCGCGGAGCTCGCAGACCGTGGTAGCAGCCTGGTTTCTCGAGCGTGTTCCTGTTTACGCTGTTCCTCGGCGCTCCCAGCCCAGCAACGGCCCTAAAAATGTCCGCGGCGCTCGGTCACGTAGCTGGCCAGCGGAAAATTCGAGAAAGAAGCGTTCCGAGGAGCATTTTCGAAGCTGCAGCTGCCGACGCTCCAGATGACCGTATATATTCGCCGATCAAACGGGTAACATACGTTTCCGCCGGATATGAATGCGAATTAACGCCGGGCAATCCGTACGTGATCGGTTTTTCGTATGTGATATGGCGTGCTGCTGGAGTTTGCTACCTGGGACGTCGGAAATTGTTTTCGGTGGCGGGAGGAAGTATTTGGGGGTCGAATATTGTGATGGAAAGGGTTTTCCTCGTTTTGAGATTAGGCTTTTGGTGGTTTTGTGTTCTAATATGGCGTGCTGATTGAATTCTGGATGTCGAAAATTGTTTTAGGTGGCAGAGGAAGTGTTTGGGGTTGAATATTGCGATAGAAATCGCTTTAGGTGGCGTAAAATTCATTGCGCTAAATCAATTCAGTACTCTTTCCGAGGGAAATATGGAATGTGCGACAATTCTTTACTTTTTCCAGGTTAATGTACAAAACGCGTGTTGCGACATTTATCCGAGTGTAATTAGATTTCTATCCTAGTTATTCATCGTCCTGATTGATTGCAGCCGTAACAACGCACTCCGGGAGAATAAAAATTTCCATGAACATTCGCGATCTACGTATGAATATTCAGGATTTGTTTTACAACAAGCCATTTTTAAGTACACCGAAAGCTGTGCAAATATTCATCTCGGTCTCCCCGGAATCATCCAGCGAAATCAAGATTTATACGCGGACCTTTATCACCGGACTCCAAATCCTTTCGTAAAAATAAATATTAACCTTCCGGCCGCGGCTGGCAGCAACTGAAACGTACACAACATTCCTTTTCAACAAGGAAATCCATTTTTCCATTACATTCCACATGAATTTCCCGATCCATTCGTCGCGATTACCGCGAACAGAACGTACGCACGCGGTATTCATCTCTTTCCATTTGAAATTCCATAACCTCGAAACAATGCATAACAAAGATTTGCGCGAATCTGGTTAGAATTATTATTCCGCGGGATACAGGGACAGAGATCCGCGCGCTCCACCGGCAACAGTTTCCTTTGCATTTTCGCGATCCGCACGTGAGACGAATGCGCCGTGTTCTCAGGGATTTCGGGAAACTGCTCGGTTTTTTCTGAAAAAATCAGCGGAGGAAAACTACGAGAAAATATGGAAAAGGGTTTCGCCACGCTCCACCGGAAACATTTTTGTAGGACTCCGTTGTCTAATTATGAAAGGTGAGTTTCCCGTTTCCATTTTGTTTCTCCTTCGCGAAACTCCCTCGTAATGTTCCCACCGGTACGGAGCCGTGCTCGTGGTTCTCACGTATTTCGCTGGTGCCCACGGTGGAGCGCTTTTTACCGAAAATTTATGCCCGATTTTCCGTTAAAGTATCGTAGTTTATGACCGCCTTCATCTCCGACGGGAATTTCATTGTGTCTGTTTTACTGGTCTCTTGATTAAATCTTCTTGCGCCGGAGTTAGGGGCAGCTCCTTTACGCGTTCCTACTGTTTATTTATTCCGCTTAATTGTAATTGTTAATATAAAACAGACGTTTCAAATGTTCGTTTCGTTTTCTCTCTGTAATACAAACATCTTCGATCTATTATAAAATAGAAAACAGATTTTCATATCTCCCTCTCCTTGTTAGCTTCGCTTTAACCAGCGAACAGTCGAGAACTCTTTTCATTTTTTATAAAAAAAAGAACCGTCGGAACTCTTGCATGAACCTAATGCTAAAAGCTCTGCGAGTCGACTATGTAATTGCCATCGATCGGCTAACGTTCCCTCGCGGCAAGAATTACTCTCTCTCTCTCTCTCTCTCTCTCTCTCGGGAGAGAGAGGCTCGCGGCATTTTTCCCGCGGGGGCGCGAGTCTCTTTCGCGAGCCATTAGGCGAAGGGGTTAAAACACAGGTAACCCGGTTAATTCACGGTTCCCGGCGTCGGGCAGGCCGTTCTTGGCGTTTCGCGCTAATTGGATCGCCGCGATGACGCAATGAATATTAACGCTCCCGGTCATTTGCTCGGCGCCGTGGCGCGGAGGCCGTTGAAGTTCATCAAAAGGCGCATGTATCGGTGACGTAGCGAGCGGCGCCGGCTTACGTAATCACGGCTCGCTGCGATGAATTTTAAGATACACACTTCGCCGTCCTCTTCGGACGATTTCGAGGGGATATTCCGATTGGATCGCCGTTACCACGGCAAATTAACTTCACCGTTGATGGATCGTTAGCGGATCCCGTCGTCCTCCGACTCGAAAATTCAAATTTCTACCGGCGACCGACAATTGGTTTTTTGCTTTTTTCTGTTGCTACGAGCGCGTAGAATCACTTCGGAATCGTATTTCCGTCGGTCGGTTCGGCTCGATTGGAATGCATCGCGCGTAGCGTTTCACGGAGGATTAGGTGCCGTTTTTCTATGTACTTTGTATTCTTTAACGAGTGTCCAGTATTCTGGAAATTAAGTTAACTGTTCTTGTTAGTAATTCAAGCGTCAAGAAGAACGTAGCTAAAGATAATTGCAACTGCGAGGAAGATCGCAGGGGGTAAGGGGTCAGGCGCACTATCTCGAGCCGCGACACCTGGAAATCTTCCCAACGAGCCCCGAAAATTCGTGGTCGCGTGATCTGTCTCGAGGCGGGTTTGCCGCAGGAAAAATGTACGGCCGATAATGTGCTCGGGACACGATAAGGCGCCCGTGACAAATGAGCGGGAAGAGGAATCAGCTGAACGTCAGCTCGAAGCAGGAGCTAAAGGTCCATGCAGGACGAAGGGGGCCGGGGGAGGGTTGAAACGGGGCCAAGAATAAGCGGAGAGGAGTCTGCTCTGTCTCTTTCGGCCGAAGGACACGACTTGGCAGGAGTGGCTGGCGTGACACTGGCTAATTACGCGATGAATCCGGCGAGCGGATAGACACTCGGTTGACAAATTATTCGAACGACAAGTTCCCCTCCGTCTCGAACGCGTTTAACCCTTTGCCTTTGCTGCAGAGACACGATTCGGGAGATGCTATGTCCTCGAAACTGTTGTTTAATTATTTCAACAATTTTTGCGTTTAAGTGATCGTTGTGTCTGCGTTAGAGAAGGATTCATGATGACATCTTTGCGGAACGGTGACCGGAGGGTTAATTTCATTCATATTGAATTATGTACTTTTGAGTAGTATTTGGAATGAGTGTTAGAATTATGTGAGTGACAGAATTATAATTATAATTAGAGTTGGGGAAATTGTTAGATATGTAATGTAAGGGGTCTGGCGTGAGTGAATTCGACAGTTACATCTTCCGTTAATTTATATATTATACAGATGTGAATATTTTAGATTGATTTAATTTAGTTCAATTCAGCGTTCTCATGGTTTCAGTACGGTTTCTTAAAAATACGCGTCGACGCAACGTTCCGTCGTAGCCACGGGGTTAACGTCGACGTCGAAGCAAGAAAGTTAATCCCGCTCGAACGATATTCCGCTCACGCTTTCAGACGTCCGAACGCAAGAATGTGTTAGGAAATATAACGACTCAATAAAAAAAGCGAACGCGTGGAGGTTGATGAAAGTTTCATGATGGCGGGGCGGGGTGGAAAAAAATAATCAGAATCGAGCAGTAAAAACCGACGTAAAAATCGCTACGTTTCCCCGAGTCTGCATTTATCGGCTGGACTGTAGATTAAAAAATTTACCGGATATCTCTAATTTATATCCAGCGCTCGATCACCGATCACGTCCGCTGAACGATGGGCTGGGAAAGTGAGTGAGGAATGCAGGGTGCAACCCTACTGGCAAAAACATTCAACGAAAACTGCGGATTTACGGGCGCGGGAACGAGAATTCGAGAAATTTAGAGCGAAAGAAAGCTACTGACATTGCGAGGATGAAATAAGTTGTTAAAACAAGAATGACTCCTCCTTTAAAATTATTCCTGGGTTCTCAGTGTTCAACGGTTCAATTATCCTTGATTATTCTTGTATAAAGTCTAACTAGAAATTTCGACGATGCATCGACTAGTTAAAAGACTCGACCCTCGACACACTTCGAGGAGACACTCATTCGTTAGAATGATCAGTTTCCAGTTCCCAATGGATCCCTTTAACTTCTCGTTTAATTGGAGTCTTAATTTCGAGGGACCGTAATGGCCGTTTTAACAATCAATTTGAATCCTTTAATTATCCCGGACACCGTGCCCTGCGTTTCCATTAATCTCGCGTCCGGACATCGCGCGCTCGGCAAAAATGCGCGGTCCACTCTGCAGAAATACCAACAATACACTCCGGCGCGTTATTGTAGTTGCTCGGGACGTCTTATTGTTAATATAAATTGAATTCACCGCGCATTCCTGGCGTTGCGATATTCCCGTGCGGTTCCGCCCGCGCGATCCATCGCGGCTCGTTGCTCCGCGGCTCCTTAACAAAACGCAACGAACAAAAATCACCCCATATTTTCCCAGCGGAGATAAACCCATGGCAAAAGGGGAGCGCGCCGGCTCGCGTCCATAAAATGGATTCCCCTTGAATAAATAGCGCAGATAACAAGAATATTTTGTGCTTTGTTTGTCGTGAATTTCACTAACATTCTTCCAGCCGCGTTGCTCTCTCCTTGCACGGTTTTCCGTCATGGGGAATCGGGAGAGGAAAAATGCGCCCCGCGGATCCCGCTGCTCGCAAGGAAATACGTACCAGTTATTTCGAGCGAGCAGCACAAATTCGATATCGGGAACACCGGACGTTTCAGTAAATTTTAAACGCTGCAACAACCTTCTTGGATTTTTATATTTATCGAGAATTAGCGCACTGAGTTGTCGCAATGAATTTTATTGGGACGAATAGATAGGTTTGGCCTTTTGTGTCACGATGAAGATTGTGATCGCAATTAAAATTTGTACATAGGAAGTATTGGAGAATTTGTGGAATACGAGGTGAAGAGATTGAACTATAGAATTTTCGCGGTTGATACGTAATTTAGTAGGGAAATCAATGCCCTGTCAGTCGGATTCTATTCGAGTTCAACTCCGAATGCTCCACGTGAATCTCAAATAATGCAAATTCCTCAGACGTTTCGGGTCTAGTGATTTCCGTTGGAATTTCGTTCGGATTCTTTGAAAAATTTCACATGCAAATGTGCTCAACGCGCGGGAAATAAAGCCAGCTAATTTCGGCGGGGAGTTCTATGAATTACCTGGCTTATGGAACACGGTACTAGTTCTAGCGCGTATAACATGAATTCCTTAAGTTTAGTAGTCTCCATTGAAATTACTTGAAAAATTCGATTTTCAAACAATTTCAACGAGGTTCACAACTTAACAAATTTATGCAGCTGGGTATCCGTTTCGTTGCGGTAAATAAGGCAAAGCGACAGCAGTGGCCGGCGTCGCTTCGTTCGCGGCGCGTAACGTTTAACTCGATCGTTGGCGATATTCAAATAATAACCGGCGAAACGTGGCTGGCCGAATCGATTGGTTCTAATCTCTAATTCAAGCCGCAATCTCGCGGGTGTACGGTTTCGACGGCGGGGGACGGTGGTCTGCGGCCATATCTGAGAATTCCGCGGACGGCTGGCATAGTTTTGGACGATGGTATTTAGTAATTAGCCTACCGCCATCGGACCGTCGTGCCTCTCGTGCTGCGGATGCTCCAGAAAGCCAGTTTCCCTTTTTCCCCGTTTCTACAACGCGATCTCGCGATTTTTCCTTACTTCACGAAAACGTTCCGTTCGGTTCCTTGCCTGGCATTCTTTAATTCCCCATTGTTCCTGGCTGGACGACGCTAAGTTTCGCTGGGTTCTCATAGGTCAGCGATCTTGATTCTCTTTTTTATTGTCTTTTCTATTCTTGTATTTTATGGAGTCAATGGATTTTGTGGATGGCAATGCATTGTTGAGATTAATCCATTGAAAATTTGAATTTTACGTCAGAATAATTTGACTCTTTGGACGAATTCTGCCATATAAACATGGTGATTTTACTTGTTGAAAGAAAATCAGTTTATTGTTCTTATCTCTTAGGTATTTTTTCGCGGTAAGTGAGCTTGAGATACTTCCGGTCAGTTAAGGATTAAGTTGCAAGGTTTTGGAGATCGATAGTACTTGGTGAACGAGACTTTTGGTGACGATCGTTTTAGTGTCTGGTGGTTTGTAGCGTTGGGGAGTTTTAATCGAATTGATCGGGGACGGGAAAATTGGATGGTGTTACGTTTAACGGTAACGAGTAGATTTGTTATGGTACATTGCCATATTTGCTGTTTTGAATAAATTGAGTTGAATTATTCCAATGAATTATAATTCGTGATTGTATATTTGATAATTTATGATAATCGAACGAGACGTTATAGTTTTGTTTTATTATTCGAAAGGTTCGTTGTTCCGTTGGGATTTTTTTTAATATCAGCGAGATTCTATACGTGTCTCTATTTAAGTTATAATTACTTTATTCACGGAACAATGTCCCTTGAATAATAAATGGTAAATTTGCCTTTATCGCCACTGTTCACACTGCCCGGTCACACGCAACATCCGTCTGCAGTTTGCATAATAAATTTTCATTCGGTTATACCACGGACAACATAATCTCGCCGGTAATTAGACGATAAACGAATCGGTCGCGGGAAATTAGGGAAAATAGGATTTCGAGTGTTTCGCGTGATCAAATAGCCGGTCGTCGGAGAATTCAGTTTTACTAATTAATTTTTCAATCATACCTTTTGGAACCTTCATTGCTGAAGCCGCAACCGAAATCATTTATTCGACAGAGTGGTCCGAACGTTGTTGGTAACTCGAGATCATAATTCGAGCGAACATTAAACGTATTTGGATTGAATTATACATAGTTGCTTACTGTATCAACATTTTCATAAGAAAATGCTAATAATACCAATATAAAATTTAAATGCAATACTCTATACACAGAACGTAATAACCGAATTCATTTAAAACACACTATTAATACTTTTATGACACATGTACCAATGCAATTTTCTCAGAAACACTTTCATTCTGTTTTTACGCGTCGAATGAATCGTCACGTTCTTCAGTTCCGAGGACAACCTCCCAAAAATTCGCTCGTGAACAATGCTGCGCAATTTTCCCATCTGGGCGTGATCATAAAACTGCAACTGACGGTCTAGTCAGCAATACATCCCGACTTTCATCTGGACAGTCTCCAAACTGTTCTCGAAACAATACCATTCTGCGGCGAATCGAATCGCGGGACGCTTTCCGCGGGAATGCAAGGAAATAAAATGGCGGCGACGCGCGAAGCGATGGCGTAACGGGAAATGGTGTTCGAACAGGTTTTCATCTTGATGCATCATCAAACAATGGGCGAAGCTTTCAGTTTTTCTCGTTATTGTCTGGTTTCTTTAATTTCCTTTCTGTTTGCCTCTTATCTTCTTTATAATCGATTACAGAAAATAAAGGAACTTCAATATGAAATCGTTGATTATCGTTCAGGCGATCGAACAGGCTTTCCTTTTTAAATTCTCAATTAATAGAGAAGTTTCCTCATTTCGTTTGGCAACGTGTTATTTCCCGACTTTGCTTCTTTTCCATTTGTCTTTCATTTCGCGTAGTTTTGCACAACGTTGCGTGTGTGAACGCAAACAAATTCCAGTGGAGCGTTCTCATGGAGGGAACCCAGACGATGTAACGGATGGCAGCCGGCCAAGACGTGTGCAGACGTAGACGGAGTCGAAACAAATTTTTCTGGCCATTTCACCGGGACGTTTAAGTCAGAAGTTTGTTCTGAAAATATTCTTCTTTCGACTTTTGCCTCCTCTGTTTTAAATTTCGTGCGTTGAACTTGGGGAAATGGGAGTTGCGAAATATTGGATGGAAATGGAAGATTCTATTCAGGCCGGGCCGACTTTAGAATGACTTTTAATGCATAAATATTGTTGAAGATTGTGGTTGTACGAATTCTGTATGCTCCAACGTACTCCCTTCGATATGTAGAACAAATTTTAATATATCGTTCTTCAGATCCTATTTCGCACTTAATACGAACGGAGTTCTCCCGGTGAATAGCGGATCTCTGTTTAATTCAGATTTTTCAATGGGTATGCAGATTCAATCTACGGAAGTGGGACTTCAGGTGAATATTCGCGTGTTAAGAGTGAATATTATTGTTGAAAATTGAGGCGAAAGAGATTTCATGATTTAATTAACTTTTTGATAATATCGTGTCGTCATTGTCTTACGCTTGAAACGATACTCTCGCGAGATCGCCGAGTCGCGGATTCCTTCTCCCATTTTATTTTGAGTTCGCGCGAACGATTCTCCTTAGAAAGCTACCGCTATTCACGGTTTCCTATGGAGTTTCGCTTGGAATTACGTTAATTACACACTTTCACCTTAATTACGATGGCGATTCCAGTGGATAAAGCACTCATTCCGCGCGCCGCGATGTTTCGAGATACCTTGGATTCCCTTTCGCGAGGAATTATCATTCCCTCGCACTTGTGTTAACGTAATTACCTGTCCGCTTCCTTTGTTTTCTTGAAATATAACATCTCCCCGTTTCTTGGCCTCCCTCGAATTGAAAGCAAAACGAGTTACAATCCTCGTGAATTGCTTTAAGTCGAAGGGTAAGCTACCTTCTCCTACCTACCGACTCTTCAAAAAAACGAATCAAATTTCAACTATTAAACGAAACACGTGGAAATTTCCAGCGCAAGCTAAAATCATCCCCAATCGTTCCCTCATAAATTACTCGTTAAAATCGCGAACTCCGCTGACCATCCAGTCGCCGTTACCATTAGCGTATGAAAGAACTCCGCCGGCAGCGAATTTATTTATTAAATTCCCCGCGCGTGGATCCCGCGGAGCGGAAACCTGCCAAGAGCGAGGCCGAGGCCGCGCCGCTGTTTCCTTGAATGCGAACAATGGGAAAGGTAAAAAACCGCGTGAAAAGCGGGGGAAATGATTGACGCCCGTACGTGAGAGTGACGGTTGTGGTGTGTCCGGGAGAATGCGATTGGGTTAATTTTCACGCACGTCTAGCCCAGAACAAGCGTTCTCGAATTTGTTACCGCACAAACGCCGACGCGCACGTGCGCACGTGCGTATCGGACCCGTTCCTTTTCTGCATGTCACTCGCAGACAAATTGAAAATATGCTCGCACGGGAAGCTCCCGCGACGTTGATTAGTTTCCACGTGCTCTTGCGCCCCTCTCGGCCCGCTGGCTGCCATGGTGGCCGCCATAGAGGCCGCGGCACGTTAAATAAAAGAACATTCGACTTTTTAACCAGCGCTTGAGAAAGTAATAACTGGACCCGGAATTGGTTTTTCAAACAACTCCCGGCTTTTCAAAGGATATTTTCGAACGTACAGATAAAACACGGATTTGTTTCTATTTCGGTGTGCCTGGAATAACACTGAGAAACTATTGTTTCGGCGATTAATGTAGTGTTTCATGTGAATTTCTTATGAGTAAAGATGTCAGTGGTATACTAATGATAATAAGTTTCTCGAGTAAAAATGTTCTATTGATTTAGTTACCGAGTTCCATATGTAGAATCTATTTTTCGAAGACTCATTCATCTTTTTCAATATCTATTTACTATTTGTATCGCATTGGATCAGCCGTGTTGCAGATAGAATCGTCGGAATATAGAAATCGCGTACCGAAACCACGCTCGGGAGTCACAATACGTCCTATTACTCGCAGCTCGAATTTGCAGCTGAAAAATTCGCGGTATCAAGTTACGGGGAACGTTCCCCCGACTCCTCTGAAAAATGCAAGGGCGACCCCGATTCGTTTTTCGAAAACTGGGAGCGTGTAATTCGCCCGCTGCCGTTGTAAGCTGCAGCGTGCGAAATTCGAATTGACGGAACGTTCGAGCGTTGATTATTCATAGTGTTAATATCGCGCTCGCTACATGTTCTCTTTTTCTGTTTCAGGTGAGTATCGGTGCCGCCCGGCGAACTTCGACCGTAATTAAACGGCGGGCAGAGTGAGTACGGGACAAATGTTAATTTACGGCGTTGAATAAAATAAATGGCGTAAAATCGCGTGACGCTCGTTCCGTTCGGCGGGCCTCCCGCGGGCGTCCTCGCGACGCGAACGGCATTCAACGCGGGAATTACGCGATATGAAATTTATACGATTAACAGTGTCCGCGGAACAACATATTTTCGCGGAATGACGAACGCGATCACCGTAAATCTGTCTCGTCGGGGCCGTGTAATGCAATTGGAATTGTCTCTGTAATGCACCATGGAACTTCGTGTTCATTACTTCGAGGAGTCATTTGTTTCGCTCGCATTTGTTAATTAGTGGGGATGCGGGTTGTTAGAACTGGTTCGAGTGATTGTTTATTTATGGTGATCAGTCGAATGTGATCTTGTTTGTCGAATGCTTCGTTATCATGGGTAATCATTGTTCTTGTGTTTCGATACTTGTTCATTTATTCGAATAATTTGTGTTCCATTCGAATTATCGATTCGAGTAATTCTGTTTGGATTTAAGTTACTTATTCGAGTGAGTCGTCTCTGTTTAGTTGAGTGATTCGGTAGAGTTCGTTTTCATTTATTCGAATGGTTCATTTGAGTAATTAATATCAAGTTATTCAAATTTGAATTCAGTGTATTTATGTTTGAGTCTACGTGCGTTGTAGTTGAATTCGATTGATTATTTTCCGCCGGTGAAATTTCGCCGACAATGTTAATTAGTCCCTCAATGAATTGAAATCGCCTCGGTGAATGGACAGCGAACGTTTGTGCATATTCGCCGAGGGAATTCATGTTCACGAGCAGGTGCAAATAAAATGGGAATTAAAGTAGCCGAATAAATGTTTGACATCACTTGAAAAGTCAAAGGAAAGGGACGCCTGCTTGTCGAACAAACAAATGCGAGTGCCTCTAAATAACTGCATTCGTTTAGCAAAGCTAAGGGTTGCAGGTTCGTGGAAATATTCCTTTTAAACGTGCAAAGGATTGAATTGAATAATACACAGATTGCCGGTTGCGTCGAGTTCTTGAAATGAATCATACATTTCATTTTGATTTCAGCATATTCCGTTCCCGAATGAAACGAATCTCAAACTTCTCGTTGTATCTATAGAAAAATTTGTATAAATGGAATATGCATAAATGTCTGCAGTTCTCGGGAACTACTAATTAATTTCGAATTTATGCGGAAGATAATAACAACTTCTCGAAACAATAAGAGTCGATTGTTCGAGGTAAATAGTGTACGTTGCACGGGAAACTTTAATGAAAACCGAATGAAAATGTTCGATTAAATTGAAACGAAACGTTCCATTGAATTTCAATTAGGCACTCGATGAAATCGAACTAAAGCGTTCACGTCAGAATATTCGAATTCATGCATTTAATCGTCGACAAGGGATAATCAAGAAGTTTCGTGAACGGTGCAAATTGATTTCATTGTAAGTCTGGATCGGTGTTGTAGCGGGCGGCAGCTTTTGTAAGCATCGATAATTGACTGTTTGTAGTGGTCAAGCACGGGACACGCCACGTGTTGAATTTCCCCGTATGGTTTGCTTCTGTAGCCGCCTGCAAATCTATCGTGTACAACAGAGTTGGGCTTTCGAATCAAGTGCGCGCGTACGTATTACGTGATCGCGTACGAAATCAATGGCGGATAAATAAAGGCGATCGGACCACGGGAAACCGATTACTCGGGCTCCGTTTCATAATTTCCTCGATTTTCCGCCGATATTTATCGCCGCATTGTCTCCGAAATCGTAGCGAATTCGACCGTGTTATTGGCAGTGACGGTCCCAAAGCGACGTGAAAACTGCTTCGGATATTACAACTGTTGTGCTTCGAATTATCGAGCTACTTTAAATTTCAAATCCTCCAAATTTCCTGCTCCGCGTTGTGGAATTTTCTGAATTTAAAATTTTTGGGAATTTCCGTGGAATTTGAAGCTCTCGAGGTTCTGCATTTTAAATTTCAAATTCTCCAAGTTTTCTCTTGAATTGTCTAATTCCGAAACGTTTGTGGTTTGAATTTTGAAGTCCAGAATTTCCAACTTTCGTGTTTTAAATTCTACAGCGTCCAAATCCCCGAATCTTCGGAGTATTATGCAACTCTTGAAAGCTTCAAATTTAGAAATTACCAGAATTCATTATTGTATATTTTAGAACTTTCCTACCCTCAAATTTTCGAAATTTTCCATTTTTTATCTGTTTATCTGCAGCTTAACAATCGTCAACGGAATTATTGCCGTTTCTATTATTAATATAAAACGTTCACGCAAGATAAGATACTATAATCTACTTCTCTCGCTCGGAGATCCTCCGAAAGTTTCGACCTAAAACGTCTCGCAGCAGAACATCGTTACTGAGACTGTCGAAGACGGTACGGTCCATCGGATACGCTAAGTTCTAAAGTGATCATATGTCTCCCGAGGGAGAGGATGCACATGTTGGTTCCCATAACAATGGAACAGACGGCCCAGGTTAGACAGGATGATCAGATAATGGAGCACCAAGAGTGCATTACACTGTATGTTCAAATTATGCATTTCTGAGGGGTCTGTGTTCCAACTCGGTTGTTTCGCGCACGTGTGTATATATTCATGGCTGACCGACTGTGCTTCACCCGTGCACAGATTTTCTCTATCTCGAATTGCCACTGATAATGCCATCGATAAAACAAAATGACGCACACGAGGTTTCAACTCGCGCTAGTTTCTAAAATGATTTTTAACGTTATTAAAATCTAACGAACCTAAATCAACGTTTATCTCTCTAACGAAAGATAACCGTTTCCACCGAAACGATAAGCTGTCAGTCGCATTCTCCTTCTAATATCCGTTCGAGTAGAAAATAAAAAAAACTGATGACCCGACGATCGGAGAAATGTCCATAAATCTCTCGGCAAACAGTTCGAAATGGCGAAAGCTTGTACCGGGAATTGTTTAAAATTAAAAGCGTCGGAGGATTCGAAGCGCGAAAGTGAGTCAAGCTCCCCCGGCGCCTGGGGAGACTTCCAATTGACAGTTTATTAACGACGCCCGGGGCGAAGGTGGGAAAACTTGCGGAAAATCGCCAAATGAGTTTCCTGAGGCCCGTCTTTGTTCCGGCCGCAACTCACCGGGAAAATACCGATATTTTTCACACGTCTTTCTGCTTCACGGCTACTTCCCCGCCTCACCCTCGAGGAGAAGGATCGCTCTACATCCCCTCGCTCGAACTTTTGGGGTGAACGTTTCGTGTCACCGTCCCTTGACACTTTGGCTAATGGAAATCTATAAATAGGACTCGCTCTGATATACAACAAGAAAACTTGCACGTTTCTTAAATAATAATCGCGAGAGAAATTATCTTTGATCATCGTATTTCCTTAGACTCATTTTAAAATCCTAATTCATTTATGCCTAAATTCTCGACAAATGAATTTGAGAATTCTTACAATAATTACAATCATCTAAAAAACCATTAAAGTTTCAACTCAAAGTTTCAACTACGCAAAACTTTGAAAAGATATCACACATGTATTCTCCCTATAAATCATCTTACTAACACCGACAAACATCACCTTAAGCAACCACCGATTATCCAAAGTAAAAAGAAATTCTCAAACGCAAACATCCCGATTTCCCACAGCCAGGATTTAAAAGTCCATAACTGGGAGCCGTCGAGATCCCATTGTTCCTCAATTTAATTAACCGGGAACGCATCAGGGCGGAAAAGTCAGCGGCGAAGAGCAAACATCTAAAAATAAATCGGCCGATACCGCGGAGTTCGGTAAACCCAGCCGAGTTCCGAACCAATCAGAATCCTCTGGCCGCGGAGTTCCGCCGCGCGGGTATAACATTCTTCTTCCCCGTTGGAAGTTCGCAATAAGAAAGCGATTGTTTAAGAAGTAGGAAGTTCGGGGCGCGTTCGGCGACTCGGCGTTCAGCAGTATTTCACCGTGAATATTCCCGTCCCGAATTCCCCGGGGATCCGGCGTACAAACAAGCATTCGCGTCCCCGAATCCGCGAGATGTCCTCGATCGATGGGAACTTCTTAAATCCGGATCGATCCGATCCGCGACGGTTCGTTCACGAATTCGTTCCGCGAGACGACGGAGCCGGCAGGCTGCCTAATGCGTACTTATTATGACCGACGTCGCGGGACGCGGAAACTTCGACAGTAACGTGGCTCGCCCGTTCCCGAACTTACCGAAAACGGAACTTCGGGATCGTCGTTACGAGCTGGGGGACGCTGGATGGGCGACAAACACGATGTTCTTACCATAATTATGGAGGACGAGGCTGGGGTACCGATCTCCTTCGCGAGCTGTTTGCTTTTTATGCGCTGTCTCGTGAGCAGCTTTTTCTGTGTTAGTTGGTAATATAGGAGATTAAGTATTTATCTTTCTGAATACATCTTCGACTAGAATATTTTCCAGTGTCTCGGTAATTAGAAGTTACAAGTTAAATTCCGTGGGTTTACGATAGCAAGTGCGAAGTGCCCGATCCTAGGGTCAGCAACCAATGCTCCATCGATCCTGTGTATCGCCGTGGGCCCTGCAACTTGCCAGCGATACGAAAATTGACGAAGTTTCGTTGCCGCGCGCTAATTGCATCGCGAACTCGTTAATTATGCAACGCGAGTCGCTTCCGCGAAATTTGTAATAATTTAAGGAGAGTTTTGGGCGGCCGTGCCGGACGAATTCTGTTGGTGGTGCAAGTTTCAGGTCGGCAAGGTCGATTGAAAATTTCGCTTCGGGAAAGTCGATCTATTAATCAACGAGTCTTCTTCGCTTCGCGTCACTTTCCACGCAGTTTTCTTTCTTTCCTTGATTCTCCAAATACAGACATACAAAAATACAAGAATTCTTAGGGTAAATTGACCGATTGAAAATTCCATGAACCTTCTATTAAATTCCCAAGCGTCTTCTTTCACTTTTGCTGAAGAAAGTATCCGCCAGCCTGCGTAAGTTTCCGCGAGAATATTTATTTACAAGTAAAATGCGACTAATTTCTGTTGAAATTACATATATTTATGCGTGGAACATTCTAATTACGAAAGCTTTTGCCAGCGCTCGAGTTTAATATCATAGTAGTCGCGGTTTCCTTCCGACAACGGTAAGCGCTACTTTCCTTCGACACTGATTAATTATTCCGCAGATTAAAGTACTTAATGCCGGCGAAGGTAGTGTGGCTCGGCTCCGCGAAAAACCGGGGCCCGAGTTCCTTGTTCTTCGCTGGCGTGCTACTCCTCTTTAGATTCATCGAGCCATTAATCTTCCGACGTTAATTCGATTGGACTTTACCTATTCGAAACTCATACAGCGCTCCCGATCTCCCCCCCACGGCAAAAAGTAACGAACGAAAAGAATTGACACGACGGTGGCTAAGTGTATTTCGCGTTTAAGCTCGAACTCAATATAATTTTTCTCCTTTTGCCGGATGCGACGCGATTTATCATTCGCCGAGTTTTTCGTTCCAGTTCCCCCTTAACCGTTTTGGATTCTTTGCGAACAGCGCAATCAATTTCATCTATTCGCTTCCTACTTTTTACGGAATCGTTCGTCTCTGAACACTTCCAACGTATTTTTCGTAGTTTACGAACGAGAAACTATTTTGCGAATTAAGAGGGGAGATTCACCGACGAAGTCTCCATTATTCAAACGTGAAATGCTCATTAAAAATTACGCAACGTTAATGCGTCCGAGTTAATTGCAAATATTAAGTCCAATAAAACATTCAATTGAATTAAATCCGACACACATTTAACTCGATATCAACATATGAAAATCATGGACGAGGGAAGCAGTTTCATTAAGCTGTATAAATTACACAAAGCGAACTTAATTTCATATGAAAATCACTTTGTTCATTACTCTCAAACGAAACTCTTGCCATCGAAAAAAAAATCCAAGTTTCATCCTCCATTCAAAACCTTGAAAAGGAACGCAAGGGATAATTCAAAGTAAAATCTCCCAAGACTTCCCACTATTCTCCTCATCAAACCATCACACATCAACCCACTAAATTCACAATCTCCCGAATAAAGCTAAGTTCACGAACTCCACGAAAGTTGCAACCGTTCGAAACCTTGAAAGCAAGCGCAAGGTCCGAGGGAAAATAAAATCTGAGACTTCTCGGTATTCTCCTCGGCCCGGTCGCGTCAATATTGCAAAATTAATGTTAGAGCCTCTCACGGAAACTGCTCGCCCCCCCGTAACGGAAGACTGCAAAGTCAGCCCCGTCGAACAATCCCTAAAAGCGACTTCCGCTCGATACAACGCGTATAATCTGCTGGCCGCCGGCCAGGCCGGCCAGATTCTGTTTTTCCTGCGTCCCGTAGGGTGGATCGCGACCAGCACGGAGATTACAGGCCGGGCCTGATGGATCCCCGTGTTTCGGGGAGTTTCTCCTAGCCAGCTCGTTAAAAGTTTCCGCCTGCAGGGAAAAATTCGATATAGGGACGCGATCGCGCGCGAGCAAAGCATGGACCGAACCTTTGTGAGCTGGACAGAAATCCATTCCGAACGGTATCAGAGAAGTTGCCGAACATTTCCCTCTTCCTCTCTTGGTCTCCTTCGTTTTTTTCCATTTTCTCCGCTGCAGCCACCGCACCCGCGGAATATAGGAAGACAGAGGGTGGACGCTGAGTAATTCTATCGCGCGTTCGTTTCACACGGGATGTGATACCGAGACTCTTGTTTCTGGTGGACTGAGAATCTCGAGTTAGTTCGTGGGTTTCTTTTAGAATTGACGTCGGAATTCTTGGATAAATGTTATGGATTGATGGTGGAAGTAGGTGAAAGGGGTTAAACGTTGGATTGTTGGTATGGTGAATGTATTATTATAGTTTAGTTATAGAAGTGATGAAGGTGTTAGATCGAGTGATCTTTAGTTTCCTGGGCTGCAGGAGTAGAAATTAGATAGGATAATAAACTGGAATTTTTGAAGTTTAATTGATAGAGGACAAAGGGTCCAAATACTGTTGGAATTTTTAATAACCATTGTTCATAACTGAGTAAGTGTATATTATCCTGAACCTCGGTTTCGTGTAGCACAAGTTAAAGGCTCAAGTGGAGCAGTTTGGAAACCTGGTTGTCCCTAGCGTCCAATTTCAAATGCCAGCATATTTCATTTTTTTATGTGACCACTTTTAATTACAATAGACACTTCGAGCTCAGTTTTATATTCCAGAAATCCACATTGAACGGGCGGTAATGGTAACGATATTATTCACTCCGGCGGTGAAAAATAAATTGAAAAACGGAGACCATTATAAGTCCAAAATAAAGCGTGTACAATTTTTCCTGGTTATTAAATATTGCGCACTCAATTAAACCGATCGAGTGCTCCGAAGCTCGCAATTCCGAAATGGACGTTACGCAACATTTCCGTCGCAATCTCGGTAAAACACGCAGAAACAATCCACCGGCTATTATTCATAATACGGTATTACTTGGTTCGCGTATAAATCGAATCGCGGCGCTTCCGAATTATTCGTTAAACGCGCTGCCCGCTTTACAGGCGCGAGAACACCGGCCTCATATAAATTCCGGCGTTACCGTTGATCATCGCGTCGAAAAATCGCGATTGAAAAATGATTTTCCCGCCCGGCCGTTATTTACACGCGGCAGCTGTAAACCTCGCGAAGAACGCGCGCCGCGCCAGTTAATTTCTTCGATTACGCGGCGTTCAACAAACTGCCGGCGAATTCCGAATTAATCGGCTCCTCTCGAGCCCCCATTATTCCACGGTAATTGACAGCGTTACCTTAATTAATCGCTAAGCACTGCGCCCCGCGTCCGAATCAATTTCGTTCGTTAACAGTCCCGCGGAAAATCGCGAGCCGAGCCGAGGAAAAACGGAGCAACCGGAGAACCGGAGCGCGCGTTACGCGGTAAACACGTTTTAGCTGCGCGGAACAACAGCCCGGCCGCCTTTTGTTCGCCTTGTTTCGACTTTACGCGCTGGGAAAGGGAATGTTTACCTTTGTAGCGCCGAGCAACGATATATTTCTTGTTAGCAACACTTTGTTTAACGAATTCCGAAAGGAACGCGTTAGCAGATGAAAGGAGAACACGTTTGTGCGCAGTGGATTTGAATGGTAGTTAGTGTCGGTGACAATGTTATACTCTTGTTTGATGCTTTAAGGGTTAAACTTTATGTTGTCAATCGAAATGTCTAGATTCATTCGAATTTTAGTATTATTGTATAAGTTCTCTAGGTTCGGAGCAAGCATCGAGGTACAATTATTCGAGCAATGATAATCCATTTCGTGAAATTCTTACGAAAGCAGAGTAAGATTACGTAGAAGGATGTTTCAGAGTAGTTATCCCAGTGCCTGATTGCCAACAGGAATGATTTTTAATCACAGAAACCGTTGAATCACCGAGAAATCACAGAATTAGTCTCTTTTCCAGAGTTGCCCCTTTCTTTCTCTTTCGTTTTTCGTTTCCCTCTTCGCCTTAGAGGCGATTACGCGACAGGGAGTCCTCTAATCCCGAAGTCCGGCGAAAGGTCAGAGGGCAGGGAGTCTTCGGAATGATCTTCGGTACTTCGAGGATTTTAATTCCTCCGGGAAAAGTTTCGGTAAGACTTCCCGAAGTCGCGAAGTGCTCCGGCAACTCTTTACACATTTTGACCGCCGAGAGCTCCAATATGGACGGCGGATGACGGCTTTTCACTTTGGCCCGATTCGAATAATGTTTCGAGTAGCCGGAGTGGCTCCGGAAGTTGGGAAAAATGGTCGATCGATAGTTGCTCACCGTTGGCTGACGTTTTCGTGAATCTATCGAAGTGCGCCGATTAGAATGTTGTTTTAATTCGAACGTGTTATTGATATATCGGCAGCGGCACATCAGCTCGGACTAAATCTTACTACGTCAGAAACTAACTCTATTCTACATTCCTTCGAAAAGTCACTTTCCCAAGATTCCATCAACTCTGAAAGCAGACATCATCTAGATTAAATCGGAATCTCACAATCAACGATTGAATGGTAATACTCTAAATACGTAAAAGAAAATAATTGAAATCAATCTTTTCCCCGATCATTCAATCCGATCGAACATCCCCATAAGGCCCTCGACCTTAATTACCCAAAAATCGCCGGCGATTGAAACTCATCGCTGTCAAAGATCGGCGTGGTAGGTGTTCGACGGCGAGCCGCGATCGAGCATCGCTGCGCCAGCGAGATAGTAATTAATTGGTCGGCCGGTTCATCGGATCGCGTTTGATGTTATCAGTCGGGCCGCGCGGGAATCTGTCATCCTGTCGGACACACATCTTCCCGTCGAATCGACGGGCTGCGAGCCTATTAGCGAAGGTTAAGCCGCGGCGGCTGCCTGTAAAAGCGCGCGCGGCCCGTTAATCTCTTGGAAATCTTAATCTCGGCACGAATAGGAAATCGATATTATGCAAACCGACGCCAATAAATCCCGGGACTCGGTCGGCCGGGTTAAGGCCCTCTTCACGGTGCGCGCGGATCCGTCGCTCGCTCGAGTTGTACCAGTTGCGCGGCTAGCTATCCTCCCGGTCCATTGTTGTTAATCGTTATGGCGCGGTAATGCCGGCATTAAGTTCCGAGTTATGGCTGGTTTGAGTGATATCTCGCGGATCGGACGCATCGTGCCTGTGATCTTCGCCGGTCGGATTGAAACCGAATATGCCGGCTGGTTTATTGTTGCTCCGCGATTCGACGTAATACGTATAATTCCAGAGATCATTTTGGGTCGCTCGAGCTGCTTCTGGCATTGTAGATTGCGGACTAGTTGGAGATGTTTATTGGCTTCTCGAGTTTTTCGGATGGGAATTTTAACAGAGAAGTCCGCTTGAATTCGAGTCTTCAGAGGAGTACATTTTATTTTGTAAAACTATTTTACATCAATATTTCTCAGATTGATGCATTATATGAATTATAATATTAAATATCAAACTTTATAGCTCCACTGTAGGAAATCAAGTGGTGACTGAGACTCACCTACCGAGCGCAAAGGGTTAATCCTCTGAACATCGACATTTCGGATTCTTGGTGTTTGAAAGACTAAGTAGACTAATGATTGATTCACTCTGACAAGTTCAGCGCGTCTTCTATTAATTAAGCCGTTGATAATTCAGCTTGATCCGCTGAAGGTTTCCTATATTTCAGTCTTCCGCAGCGTCTTAATGCGAACTTGTCGCAGGCATTAGAGCTCGTTGTCCACGGGTGTCGCCTTTTCGGTGATCCGTCACGTGAACTTCAGCCGGGTCTCGGTTAGCCATCGCATAAATATTCGATTCGGAGTCAAAAGCGTCCCGTAATCCAACAGTTTTGTCGGCAAATTTATCCCCCCGGTCTAAAGAGCTTATCCCAACGGCCATCTATCTCGACTATCGACGTCGCCACCGGGCTTTCCGTGCCGTGGCCCGTACGCCTCGTTCTTTCATCCCCCGCCCCGAAAGATGAAACGTCGGTGGTCCTAAAGCTCGGCCGGCCATCCGGCGGGATACGATCATCCGGGCGAGCCGATCGATTCGGTCCCACACCCTCCGATGGTTAACCAGCCTTCTGGAAACGCGATAATCAGTTTCCGAACACGTCTTCCAGCCAGCCCGTGCGAGCGGAGAGGGTCGAAGTGCATCCCCTTTTATCGGGCCCCCGGCCTGTCTCTTTCAATCGCCGTAAACAGAGACACCGTCCCCTCGCGACGCTCCACTGGATCGATGGAGGATTCATTTCTGGAACGACCTGCCGCGTCTCCTTGTCGCCGGATTCAAATGCGCAATCTTCGCGTTCTTTCGTCATTTTCGAGCGGTGTGTCGTGGTCGCAGGAGATTTTCGGGGATTTTTCTGTTTTTCGGTAACTCGAGTGCGTTGCTTCATAGAAATGCAGCACTGTAGCGATGAAACTTTATTTATAATGTAATTAAAAGCGCAACATTGTGTCTGAGTGAATTTTACTTCTTTGAGAAGTTTGAGGAAGCAGCTTTAGCGACGATATTGAAAGGGATAGAAATTCTTATGCTTCTTAAGGGAAACTAGTTTCACTTCGTTGTATTAATTGGTAATGAATCTTATTGATTTCTTTGATGGAAGTTTGGAGTGTTGCGATTGACATAGACATCTTCTTATGTATTTTAAAAGGATTTGAAAATTTATTTCACTTCGTCGATGTCATTGTTTGTTAAATTGTATTGTCCAGTTTCTTTGGTGAAAGTTTGAAGAGCTTTATTGCGATGATATTGAGTCGGATAAAACATCTTCTATCCTTCAAGAATATTTTTCTTCCTAAAAATTTCTTACATTTTCGGTAAACTTATACACGTCATTTAATTTGGCGTTACTTAATCTCAGCGAGGCAAAAGAATAGATTTTCCGTCAATATTAGGTATCGTTGAATATCTAATTTTTTGGGCGATAGTGTACATATTCTATGGAAAGGGATAAGCTAGGGAAACTCATGCGTCGATATCAGCCTTTCTCCATCCACGGCTTAAAGCTTCAAGAAATTTTTAAGCGGATTAAATATTTGCAGAGGAGACTAGCCACCGTATTTCCAGGGCTTAGAATTATACAGCTCCGCTACCATTTGAAATTTATAGAAACGCGTAGTCCCTTCGAAGTAGGCTAAACTATCGAAAAATGTTCCCCCGGTATTTATAATCGATCGTATAATTATATTCTTTACTTTCCTATAAACTGTTCACCTTCGCCAACAGTCGCTTTCTTTGTGAAAGTATTTTAAATGCGCTAATGAATTTCCTTCAATAAACACGTTAAAGCAAGTATTAATGTGCTGTGAAGTTTTTATAATAGTTCACGGTTCAGGATCAATGAAGAGTGTCAAGGGAAGCAGGGCTGTTAATTATATTAAGACTGGGTAATGAACAAGAATGGAGAGGTTGTCGATAACCAGAGATAGCTGGGTTACCCACAAGTGAACGAGTGGAGAGACTCCGTCCCGTCAATCTGCAATTAAAATTCCATGCTTCCCCGTGCTCCAACGTTGTTTAATAACAATTGCTTTTTCAAAATTCACATTTACCTCGCGTCGTTACGCTAGAAACAATCTATACTTTCGAATATTCATAGAAAGCGACAGTTATCCCTCGCCTCAAAATTTCACTCTACGCGATAAACATTTCTAAATCAATTTATCAAAACTCAATATTCTTCCTTACCCACGGATCAAAGCAAACTATCCTATTATCAATATATTATCTCCAAATTCTCCACTTAGAATGGAAAATCTTTCTTCCAATAATAACTTAACTCTTTGCACTCAGAAGTTTTTCATTAGAAACGAAGCTAACGTAGAAATCACACGTACGAAGTTTGATATTAAGTATCAGATTTTATAGTTTTACTTATGAAATCAATTGGTGAGAGGCACCTCTCGAGTGCAAAGGGTTAATACTCAAAGTAAACACTATACCAAGAGATTAATTACTCTCACAAGAGATCAGCATAGTTCCCTTTCTCTATTAATTAACCAACTGACACAATTTCGATCTACATCTGCTAAGGCTTTCCTATACTCCCAAGAATCCCCTCGAAGTCATCATTCAAGCAACAAAACACTGGACTGAAGAAATACTCGTCACTCCGCGCGCTCCAGTTAGACCCAGTTGGACTTTTTAATCGGCGCGCGATTACGTTGTCCGGACACTGAATAATCGTTCCTCGTGTCGGCGGCGCGCTCGAAGCTGGTTCGCGTTTACCGGCCAATTAGGGGTGCTCCGACGGAAAGAGAAGGAGCAGAGGTCCCGATAACCGGATAGTCGGATATCTAGATAAGCAGGCTTTCAGGGCCGGCCGGTGTCGTGCCGGATTTATAGAGTGAAGGCATTCTCGAGTCGTAAATTCAGGCGCACAGGTTGATAGGCAGAGTCACGGGAAAGCAAGCCTTCCAGTTCCGCTCGCGATCGCTCAACCGCGAGGATAGCCGCGCTCGCGTGTGTCCTTATCTGGCCGTGTTGTTTTAGTCGCGCCGCTTTCTTCCGGGACACGGTCGATCACTCGAATCAAACGCCGGTTCTTTCCTCCCTCGGATCTATCATTTCGCGAGAAACTCGACTATCTGGCGCTTCTGTAACACCTACTTGCTTCAACGATCAATTCTGCCCTCTTTAATCCAGCCGTGTCCGGCGATGGGCGCGTTACCTTCCACTCGCGCCAAGTTGAGCGTTGATGCTTGGAAATGATGGACTGTCGGGTTTCCTTTGGATCACGGAATTGTTGGAAGTTTGCTTTTATGACACTGTACGCTTCGCTTCGTGGAAGTTGAGTTTTTCTGGTGATGTTGTGGCGATAGTATGGATTTCACTATATCGCTACGTTAATAATAATGTTAGTAATAATACAGATTTTACTGCGATAATTCAGTTTTCCCGTATCACTGTATAGTTCAAACAGACTCAATCTTTCCTCGATAATTATACAATTATTTACAAAACCGATATAAAGGTGCTCCGTCGACGTCTGAGTAATTAAAAGAAATATCCAGTTCCCAGACAACTCGATCCTCATAATTTTCAAGGATTCAATCTATAATCACCATCGAAGCGGAAGGACTCGCCTCCACGGTGCATTTCATCGCGTTCCTCCGCGGAAAAACGCTCAGTCCGTTAATAACGATATAATTCTCCGGAGTAAATCGAACGAGAACGCATCGGGAAAATGCCTGGCGTCATTCCGGTCCGGTCCGCTTCACGGCAACCAGATTACCCCGGGAGCGGCTCGCGTCGTCCCGCCGTAAACAACGCGTCGAGAGCCGTCGGACGCCGCTCTGAATCAATCGCTATTCCCAAGACGACGCAGCGCGGCGTGCTTCGAGCACGAAACAAAAGGAACAGGAAGAGGGGAATCCGTCGGGCATGTAAGCCTGGAAATTGCCTTAACTTCCGAGCCAATAAAACCCATCGGTGTTTCCGGATTACGTTTTCGAGGCGCGAGAGAGGTTTAATCGACGTTGCTCCTTCCAGAGGGGAGGGGGAGAAATTGAAGGGAGCGGGAACACGTTCAGCCGGGGAACCTTATAAATTTCATCGCGAGAATAATAGATTCGACGCTTTCACGCGTTGAGAAGTTGTTTATAGGGAAGTTTTTCTTGCGAGTGCTTTTACTCAGGGATTGAAGGATGTAATAGCGTGCACCTAGAAATGATAGGATGGTTAATAGAAATTGGTTTCTTTGAAGAATCTTAATGAGTTGATAAAGTAATAACAGCTTGAAATTCTTAACTACATTTCTTTGCTTTATATTCTATGCAGTATTTATGTTGTAAATGCATTGGATTCACTGTGTAGTGATTACCGATAGGTGTTAATTGTTCCACTGATTAATCTGTACGCAGTGATATTACTACAATTTGTTAAGCCTCGATGGAACCACCTGCAATAATGGCAAAGTGGAGAAACATGTAATAATTAGGAAGAAAAGAGTCGAGAAAACTTTTCCGTCGAACACGGCTGATTCCCGGAAACCTCGAGTAACTTAATCGTGAGAGTTCCCTGAATTCCCTATTTTCTCTTTTGCAATTCCGTTCCATCGACCCATCGTCAGTGAACGGTTCTTCGTTTCCGCCCTGTCGAGCTTAGTTCTTATCGACGTCGCTTTTAAGGGCGTGTGAAATTTTTAGTCCGTAAACAAGAGACCGGCCCCGGAAGTTTCTGTATTCAGTTATCTCCGGTTAAGTCTCTGCCCTGTAACTCGACACGTCTCGGACAAGTTACTTACTCCGCTTCCCGGCTGTCTCCGGCCATTACACTTCCGGTTCTTTCTCTCTACCGATGTGTCTTCGAAAGTTCCCTGGATTCGAATTTCGCTGTCCGCGGCGCTCGCCGGGAGTTCTGTTCGATGGTCCTGCGGAAAATTGATACCGTGTGCTGCGTGGAACAGGAAAATCGATTCGCGAGGAATTCTGGGGAAAAATTGCGAATTGTTAGAGGTTTATTTTTTCGAATGGATCTGTGGCTGTGGACAACTGAAAGGATCTAACAGATCTACGAACTACTGAGCTACTAAACTACTAAACTACTGAAGTACTAAACTATTAAATTACTGAAGTATTATACTATGAAACTACTAAACTACCAAACTACTAAACTACTATACTACTAAATTACTAAACTACTAAGCTACTAAACTACGAAATTGCCAAACTACCAAACTATGAAATTACGAAACTACTAAACTACTAAGCTACCAAACTACGAAATTACCAAACTACCAAACTATGAAATTACGAAACTACTAAACTACTAAGCTACCAAACTACGAAATTACGAAACTACGAAACTACAAAACTACAAAACTACCAAACTACCAAACTATGAAATTACGAAACTACTAAACTACCAACCACCAAATCTACCAAACCTAAACGCTGCAAACGTTCCACATTCACCAATTTCTCCTCGACCAATAAAACTCCCAACAAAACCCTCTCCAAAACCAAGACAACGATTAATCCAAACTCCAATACCTCGATACATCATCACATACTCCCCACCAAACATCAACTCCATTCCAATTCCCCGGAATTACCAATTCATTAACGAAGCTTCTTCGCCACGTCTCCATATTAAATTCCGCGCCAGCGTAATAATCCCCTAAAACGCTCGGCTGGCCGTTGCCTGGAAGAGCGGAAGCGCAGCGAGCAGCGGCCACGGGAATTCTTCCGCGGGATATCTCGAAGAAAACTTCCAGCAGCGAGGAATTTATTCCGCGAGGGGCGCCTCGCCGGTGTATCCGAAGTTCCTGGCGCTTTTATTTAACGTTCGCGGGGACGCGGCGAGTCCGCAAACACTCCAAGTTTCCCGGGGAGGGTGGCAGGGCCGTAACACGGCGTGCCGCGGGTAACTTATCCGTGTTAATTATTCAGCTCGGAAGGTACGAGCACCTTGGTCCACCCCTCAAAATCGCGAGGACGCGAGCGGCAGGGCCGACTCCGGTCATGAATAATGCAGTGTTTGTATCTGAAGTTGGCGGCGGGAGGAAAGATGCTGGCCCGACTTCGCCTGAGATATCGAATGACGTTCCCATTTTTGCATCCGCTTCTTGCCAGTGACACGCGACGCGGTCGACAGTCTTACCGCGAGCTTCGAATTTTTAATTTGAGTTAATTACTGTGTTGTACGTTGGAGGAATACTGTGTAAACCGATGTGCTTCTAGGTGTAGCTTGAGGCTTCAGCCGTAGCTGAAGTTTTATTCAGATTTTCTACGAGTTCAATTAAAGACACAATGTTTGTCTGGAATATTACGGGTAAACGTTAATTTCTTTGAACTTCTCTCAGCTATTTTCAAGATTGCTTCTCAGTAACAACGTATGAAACGAAATTCATAACTTTCTGAATACTTGTATCAAACATAAACTAATATTCCACACATCAACCTAGCCTCATTCTAACGACCTGAACCATCAGCCACCCAAGAAAATCCCATTGAAGTCATCCATTACCCCCGCGCGAAGGTGAACACGCGGCTCAAAGCTGTTCCGAAAAGTATTACAATTCGCATTATTCCCGCGGTGGAAGCCATTTAAGGGAAGATTCTCGAGGCAGCCTGGACAGGACTTCGTCCTGGGTCCCCGGCGATATTGCTGAAGCTGCGTTCGCGATAAAAATGAACAACGGACGTCGTCCCTCCTGTCGTTGTCGGTCCACGTTGAAATTATCAAATGAAATCTGTCTTTCCACCGGGGACCAGACCGAACGCCGTTTTACCATTCCTCGGCGGCCATGTTCCCCGCGTTTCCGTGGTAACACTCTTCCGCGACCTCCGGTTGGAAGTAATGGAATAAATGCGCGTTATGCGCAGTGTCTCGTCGGCGTCGCAGGTAAATTGATAACCGCGGGATTTAGCTAATACCTTTAACTATAGCTTCATCCGGGAATTGAAATTTCCGCTTCGATAAAGGGACCGCGAGAGGATTTTTCTTCCTTGGTGCCTGTCGACGAGTCGTCGGTCTTCCTTCGCGATACAGGAACTTAAGGGTTTAGCTAGTTTGATCCGCAGAATCTCCATGGAGACGAATCTCCGCGCGTTTTTCGCGTTAAACGATCGGCGTTTGATGATATTTTCAGTTGTTGCAGTTTAATTCGCTTCGAGGGCTTTAGGGATTCCCGCGGCTTCTGTTTGAGGGTTTACCGATAGAGGAAAATGTTTTTGTCGTGAATTTGGTAGAATTTGAATTGTACATATCGGACGAACTTTTCTATGTTATATCACTTACCTTTTTGTCTTTATATTTATTATTCTCTTTATTCTATACAGTTATCCAAATTCTCAACACATCAATACCTAAATAAATCCAATTTTCTAAAGGTAAATCGAAACTGTATATTATAATAGCAAGTAGATTACCAAACGTTTGCATCAATTATTCTAATATAACGAGATTTAAACTGAAAATAACAATTTCTTTGAAACATGTATGTATCCTCTTAAGAAAGACTTCAAAAAATAAGAAACCGATTGAATCGTCAAGAGGTTCGGCTAATCGAGGCACTTCGCAGCGCGGGCGCGAAGAAACACGGAGACTTGTTAGGTATCGGTGGATCTCGCGAATGGAACAACGCCGGAATTGCGAGAACAGGGATAATAGTAACGGCCGAGGTGGAACTAGGGGTGGAAATATGACAGACGGAGGCCGGGGTTGAAACACGGTAACGGGTAACGCGGTATGAAATATACAAAGTTGGAAAATTGGGTTGTAACGGAAGTTAATCCCTCGGTGTGCTTAACTTTCTCGGAAGCGAGCGCGCTCGCGCGGGCGCGGCCCGTGGAGTATGAAATTTTAGAACTCGCGGGAATTCAGCTTTAATGCTGCGTTAATGGTGCATCGCTTTCAGTGATAACGGGGCCAGGAGCCCCGCGCGAATTATTTTCTCGAATCTTCCCGAGGATCTACGGGAACCGGCTCGGTTCGACAATATTGTCTACTGTTTGCGTTTGTATGAAAGAAGCTTGCAATTCTACAGGTTGGATGCTTCGTTTATAGTGAACTGGGGAAATTATTTATTTTTCGAATTAGCGAACTTCATTCGATTCTCCTCGCAGATTTAATCCGAACTCTGTAGGCTCCAATATTGCACCAGTTATAATATTAAATATTTCAATGAATCTTAAAACTATTCGATTCTCCGCACATCCAAATTTTCTACGCGGAAGGAAAATAAAAGATCGAAGAAATATAGTATTTCTCATTTTCGATAGGGATACTATAAAAATTAGTTGCAGTTGCTGATAGATTAACAACCTGGATTGCTAAGGGTTAAACTACGTTAAGGAAGAAGCATCTTCAAACTTCGGAAGGATGTTTCTATTCAAATGTTTGCTACTATATATTCTTATTGCTCTCGAAAATATAATTTCGAACTTTCTTGAAAGCATGCTGGAAAGTTCGTCGCGAACCCAAGGGTTCCGAGATATTCGCCGTGTCTCTTGTCAGATTATTCAAGAACGATCGTGTGATTTTGAGAACTCTTCTATCTTCCGGCTGGTCATTTCCCGTGGAAAAGTCCTCTCGACGTTCCGAGCATTTCCGTGTCGGTGGCGGTACAATTCGAAAGCGAGGTCTCGAATTACCGAGGAAATGAACACCTCGACGGATACGTTCGGCCGTGTCCCGGATCGATACAATGTGGGTTGGAGGGATACCGTTTCAAAGTTGACGTCGCTGCATCGGATTACAATTACACGGTGCATCTGGCCGCGTTCATTCGTCATTATTATCAGTGTCCGCGCGACGTCCGCCATTGTCTTCGGGCAAACGGACGTAAACGGCTCGACGGGACTGGTGCCAGCTAGCACGGCTCTGCGATTGTTGCATAAAACACAGCAATAAAATATTGCTGGCTTGGATATGCGCTGCGCTGGTTTCCCTATCGAACATTGGCGCGGAATCGACGGAATCGTTTGTACAAGTGAAAAGGAGCAAATGATTTATATCGTTGAAGGGATTGTGTTCCTTTCGAGCGATTGTTTCGTTTTAAATGGAACTGATATTTGAAAAATTGGGTGAATTTGGAATTACATGTTTAAATATATATTATTGGAAATTTACAAATTTATAGAAGTGAAGAGCGAATGATTTATAACGCTGAAATGGTTGTGTTCCTTGACAGTTGATTTGCTGCGATTAAAAGGCTATTTTCGTCTAATATAATTTAGTTGTAATACTCGGTTCGATTTTTTCGAATAATAAAATATTAAGTTTCTTGAGTCGAAGAGCCACTTTTCGGTATAAAGGATTAAACTTCCGGTTACTCTTCGTATGATGAATCGAAACGTGCAAAGATGGATAAATATGAGGTTCAGTTGTAGAGATTTTCCGTGCGAAATGAGAGCATGAAAATGAAAGATTGAATATAAATATTTGTAGAATACTCGTGCCGTTCGATACACTTGCCGGATGTGGCTGACCATTACCTGATATTTCTACTTGTTATGAATATTAACGATAACACAGCCTTCCTGTATTTCCACAGTCTGTACCCTCAATGTTCGTGATTCAAAGGTGAAAATGGAGGCAGGAACTATTTTTTAAGGAATTAAAAAAGCCTTACACGAATCGCCCATTCGAAAGTCTTCCATTTTTATACATTCAAATGAAACATAAACGGTGCATCTACATATTTTAAAACACTGTTAATCTTCGTGGATTTTCCGACCACAATGTTCCATTATTCATATAACGACCATAAGAAGCATTCTCTTTATTTCGTTGAAATCCATTATTTAATTATACAGAATTGAAACCTGAATAATTAATTAGCAAAACGAACGAATTGTTGGCTACGCGAATTCTCTTGCGCGAATGTTTCCGACGCGATGGAATTATTAGAGACCTCTACAGGAGTAAATATTCATCGGCATTCATCGACGTAATTAGGTCGACCAGCTGATAATTACACACGTTCGATTTTAATTCATACCCCTGTAGAAAAACCGGCGGCCAAGGAGCGAGGGCAAACAACGAATCCACGCGTCACGCCGCGATACTTAACGAATTCCACTTGATTGCTGCATCGGTAATGACGAGTTCGATTTTAATCGCCCCGCTGCTTAATACTGATTAATCTTGAAAAAACGAAACGAATGTTTAGCTAACTCTGAATGTTCTTATTTCAATTAGTAGACGCTCGGATTTGCATGCGACTTTGCATACGCCGACTCGCATGATTACCAATGAAACTTAATTAAAACGTTTGATAAACAGTCGCAACTGAACGTGCCCCAAATAAACGGACAACTCCTCCTTCGTCGTATCATTTAAATATCTTCTTACGAGCTTCTCGGGCTTCTTATCGTTGCAATTTCCATGCAGCATTATTTAATCCCACGGGTGCTATGGTTCATCACTGAAAATGCTACGAATTTTCTGCCACTAGTATATTACACGGTAAATATCGAGCGTCTCGGGAATTGGTTAAACTGAATTTACTAGCGTGGCTAGGATGTACCTTTGTCCTGTTGTCGAACAAATATTACGAATAAATGAACGAAATATTACAGAACATCGCCATATACTTTTCTAATGCTAACCACAATATCAACATCGCTGCCAAATCTACGAAGACAAGTCTCGAGCGAAGCATTCAACTTAACAGAACCCATCGATCTCTGCCAGAGTAAATTCTCCCAAGCCAAAATATCCATAAACATAAAATCCACAACTACCCCATAATCTAATTATACATCCATCATTCCAGCGGCAAATAAACTTCAGTCGCGACGTATATGTACGTCGCAACTACGGGGAGGTAGAAAATCGCGTCCCCTAAGACTCTAGGTCCCTTTTAGAGCCTTTCAGGTCACCGAATTAGGTCTTTCGAGACAAGCATCCCATTCAGTTCATTATAATCTGTTCAACAAGACGAGGCTGTAGAGTCCACGGTGTAGACATCAAGAAAATACAGTAAGACCTCTATCAACCGACTCGCTTTCCACGATCTAGATTGTCCAAGCTCTCGCTTAAATTGGAATCCAATAATAAGGATCCTTATACATTCACATGACACATACAACATCGAATTCTGCGAACGTATCTTGAACAATTTCATCTCTGCTTATCTTAACTGTCCGCCCAATCGAATCGAACGATTGAGGCTCCACCGCATTCATGAGTATCGCGATCACCTAGCAACTGGTTGAAAGCGACGCTTATCTAACTAGTTAGTCTTCAGCTTTCCTCCTCTGATCTTCGATACTCATTTGTTATTCGACAGCACATGCTTGGGCGATCAAAACTATAAACAAAAGACATCAGATCATCCAACAGTACTGTAACTCAGGCTCGCTAGATGGCCAAACCGAGGAATGCAATGATCGATCAGTTTCCATCCTCCCAGTTTCAAATCGTTCTACCGATCGATCCAATTACCAACATCCCCGATCACCGGTTCGAGGCGTTCCTCAAAACAGTTGCACCTAACCGATCGAAATCATGAAACTACAAACAAGAAAGACTCCTGCTAGGCATCAAGTCATCAGTCAACAGTCCTACGCGACTGCCAACAGTGGTGGAGTAGTCACTACTGGCTGGTCTGCGGGAGTATCGAGCGACTCGCGTCCCTTGCCGATGGTGGTGGGGGATAGTAGGTGGCGGGCACGCTCGAATCCCGGCGATCCCGCCCGATCTCCAACTCTCCGAGCGATGCAACTCTGGGTCAGGTCAGCCGGGTCAATCGCCTCGAGTGTTCGTGTCGCGAGCGAGCGAGAAAGATGCAGAGAATGGGAGAGGGAGTGAGAGAGAGAGATGCTTCAACGACTCGGCCCTTCAATCGCTGAGCAATGGATGTCCTGGCAACTCGGGCGAGTAGATATCCGAGGCCCTCGCGCGGTATTAGTTTCTCTAATTGTCAATGGGAACGAAAATTGTCCGTTGAAGCGGCGGGACGTGTGTTAGCCACCGGGCACTATGCGGGTTTTGATATTAGTTGTCGGTTTCGATGGTACTTAACCTTTCAGCTGGTCGCTGCGAGTAATCTGGATTTATTGCGAGGTTAAGCGGGGTGAATGGTTTTAGGGAGTTAGCGGGAACGGCGGGGGGAAGAGGTTCGCGCGGAGGGTTGGGCGCCTAGGGGGTGACTACGAGTATGGGATTGCGTGGATCGAGGGCGTGCGAGTGGAAGAGTAACGTTAAGCGAGTAAGAAGCAGAGGGTATTCGAGTAGAGAGTTTAGGGTGAGTGGAAGGGCAACGTTAAGTGAGTAGGAAGTCGAGGATGTCTGAGTAGAGAGTTTAGGGTGAGTGGAAGAGTAACCTTGAGTGAGTAGCTAATGAGGAGTGTATGATTGTAGTTGAGGGTATTTGAGTAGAAAAGTAACGTTGAGTGAGTAGGACGGGAAGAGTATTTGAGTAGAAAAGTAACGTTAAGTGAGTAGGATGTGAAGAGTATTTGAGTAGAGAGTTTAGGGTGAGAAGGGTAACGTTAAGTGAGTAGGAAGTCGAGAGTATTTGAGTAGAGTTGAGGGTGTCCGAGTAGAAGAGTAACATTAAGTCAGTAGTAAGTGAAGAGTATGTGTAGAGTTGAGGGTTTCTGAATAGAAAATTAATGTTAAGTTGGTAAAAAGGATGTGAGTAGAAGGTGAATGTGTAAAAAGCGAAGCTTAAATGTGTATCGGATTTGGATTACATAATCGAAATGGGAATATTAGGGATGTATATTTTTGATTATAATTAATAACACGAAAACTGCAGTTTCTTTTATTTCCACGTTCGCACGATTATGATGTTGAAATAATAGAACGGAGTAAGATGTATTACGATAACTACGTTTTACATTATGCAATTCTTTCGTAAAATCGCTAACGAACGGCACCTGTAATTAATGATCCGTGCGTCTCGCTGGAATTTATCGTGCTTTTCTTCGGTTATTTCAACATGCTGCACGCGACTGCCATTATTCCTTTACATCATGCTCGCTTTTAGTGTCATACGTGAGAAGTGTACCACTTCGTCGTTCTCGCGGAACGATGTGGATAAACACGGGCGATAAACTTTACATCTAAGTCTATCAGAAGACGTTTGATGAAGCCATTGGCGGTGAATCTACACTCTTAAAAATTCAGGAGCACGTGTCTCGCGAGAAAATCGTCGGCTCGTGGTATTTAAATTTATGCAGGAAGAAAAATCCTGTTAGATACTTGAAGTAATTTTTCATAAATTTTAGAGAACTTTTATTTTTCAGAGAATATTTCTTGAAAACATTGTACAATTCTACCAAACGTATTTCATATAGACAATGGTATTCAATTAACAGTTCGAATATCAACTAAAAACATTTCGAAATAAAGGAGACCGAATATCACAAAACATATTGAAAATTTGGCAAAGTAAATCGTGGGTGATTTTCAGCCGTTTGATAATTTCGTTGGAATGACTGTTAAAATTCTGTTCAGTCCCCGAGTAACCGGATGTAACAGCATTCGATTGCGTTTATCGAAGCGCGATTACCACGGCCGCGAGTATGAAACGGCACGAAGCTAAGGATTAAGTATTAATGGTCCGTCGAGCGCGGTTTATCGTGTGTTTTTTTCATTAGATGCCATCACAGGAAACATGTAATGCTGTAACGGGGGAACGGAACTGTTTTCAGACCACTTTAACTGGTATAAAACGAGCGTGACTCCGCAGTCACGCGACGCGGCCGCCTCACGCGAGCTGCATCCCTAAACCGCGAATTATCTAGCTGAAACCAAACCGGATAACGAAAAAATTATTCCCGCTCGCGAATGGAACGATTTCGTCCTATCGAACGTGGCGTGATTTCTTTAACCACCATAGTATCCAGGGACAATCGATATTTTATATCGAAACAACTATCATTGGTTGAACAACACGGTATACTGGGAAATAGTTGCTACTTCTGAAGGAACTACGAATTTTTAGTTTCATTTCGGACAATGCTTGAAGTTTGATGGTTATTGATATTTTTTATCAACGTTGTAGTTACAATTGGAAACCGGTTTTCAAGGTTATTTGAATCTGTGATAGTTTCTAGTTTGCAGGTAGTTGGTTGAAATATGCGAAATGAAATTAATGTAGGAAAATAATTGCACTCGAATATTTTAAGAAGATTATTTTAATGCAGTTTCGAGTTTCAATTTTGATGAAATCTGATCCTAGGCAGGATCGATGTTTTCCAGAGAACACGCAACCTGTCAAGTAATGTCTAATGAATATTGGATAAAATAGAAGCGAGTGTTTGTTTTTAGATTTGACGGACAAGCTGCTTCCAAAATGTAATTACCGATAAAGGTAATTTTAGTCGGTATCGATACCCTTATCAAAGTCACTGTCACGGGCTGTAACAGACGTTTTTTCCCCCATTCTTGCCGACGTAATATCGGTCCATTAGTGTTGGCATATAAATCAGCCTTTGTAGAACTAATGAACTGCGCTAACGCGTATTCTGTGTACCGTCGTCGAAGGTTTTCAATTTTATTTGATAAACGAATCTAGAGTCGATCCGATGCGGTGTCCTTTGAGTGGATTATCGTGTCGGAAATTGCATTTCGGCCTGCTCGAAATTGTGTACGAAATTATTTATTTAATTTCGAACGGTGCGTTTCGAGTTTCATTGGGAAATCAATTTCTAGGTGTTGATCGTGTCAATTCGTTATTGATTTGTAGGAGAATTATGGTGTTATATGTGTACGACTGAAAGATATTGTATTCATATTATTATTATATCGTTAGAGGACACTTGTACACGGTAATATTCATTCGATCTTTTTTATTTTGATTGTACTTTAATTTGTATATTTTATTATTTGACGAATGCTTCAGTTTTTCTACGATTTTTTTTCACTGTTCCGGTGAAACAAAGGTTTAACGAAAAATTGTATTATTTTACTCCCTTTCACGATTGAAACGTGAGGTATGACGTCCATAGTTTATATTAATGCTCTATCATTTATATGCTTCGACTAATTCTACCCTTAATTTACGCTGGTTTTTATAATGAGTATTCGCGGACGCGTGTAATTCTTTATAATATTTCGTAATATATCGTATTACGTGAAGTGCAATTACGACGTAATTACCCTTTGATGACGCTATTATTTGAGGTTCTGCTTTGTTCAATATATATGATACTGCACGTAGAATAGTTGAAATTGAATATCATTACAGTCAAATAATTCTGCTTGTCCAGCCGTGTAATTAGCAGTAATGTGAAGACTAAAATAGTTCTCGTTAGAAGAGGTAGTGCTGTATTTTCAATTAATTTTTTTCAATTTCAATTAGAGTAGACCTTATATATGAAATGTTAAAAATTCTTCATATCAGCGTACTTATGTCTTTACCAATTTAATTAATTCCAATCTACAATATTATATTACAGTTACATTAATCAGAAGAGAATGCATCATTTTAATTTCTCCATTTTCAGCGATCAGTCCTCGAACATTCCATCATTTCAAATTTAATATTAAACCTGCCAGACGGTTTCTCTAATTTCTGAAAAATTATTCAATAAATTTCTCGAATTTCTAAGAAACTATCACAGAAATTGATTAATCAATACATAAACTGAATTATAAATCAATTAAAGTCTCAGTAGATGCACTCTTCAAATTTCTGCTAATTTTACTGTTAAAGACCACAATAATCTTACCCAATAATCTGCTCGTTAATTCTCCAGGAACGTTCATCGTATATATTTCCTCTCTAGAAGGATCTAAAAAAGAACAAAAAAAAAACGAGACAGGTGAAAGGACTAACGACGATCCTGCACGATTACGGCATTAATTAGCTAGCCGTGACATTCGCGGGGCTGCCGGCGAGTTCAGGATCGCGCGTTGCAGTCCGCAGACATTTAAATTCGCCGGGGCCGGCGCCCTTTAATTTTATTAGTCGCCGGTCACTTCGAAAATCCCTCGCGTCCGTTGATTGCTTCAACATTATCGGGCCAAATATTGGGAAACCCGTTGACGGGGCTGATACCGCGCGACGAGCTCGCGACGAGGATGCTTGATCGATTAAACTTTCATCGATTCGCGAATTATTTCCTCGCCGGCTGTCCCTCGTTGCCGCGGGACGTTCGGTCCAGTTTAAACAGACGGTTGCGTAACAGAAACGACCCTCCATTTGATTTTATTATTCCTCTTTTCTTCGCTTATTCCCCGTTTATTCGAGTGAACGCGCCGGAGCGCGCGGTGTTTGGCGATTCCTTTGGCAGAAATCGAGACCGAGATAATTTAATTAGAAAGAACTCGTTCGAGACGCGAACGATCATTGGGTCGGCTGTTTTTAAACGAAACCTTTGCCTGGATAAGGGGGAAATTATGTTTGAAGGAAAACTGTCGCCACGGAAGTTTGCGTAGACGTTCATTGGACTGAAATTATTGGATTCATGAATGCGCGGGGAATAGATTGCAAATCGTTCTTATGATTTTCGTTCTAAGTTCTGCAGTGTGTTGACTTTTGTGTTCTAGTATAATATATTAATGTTGCCTTTGGATTAATTGAACTTCACGCGGTAATCGTGTTAGTTCGTCAAATCCGGATTCCATGGATTTCTCTCAAGTAGAAACAGCCAACAGTAGTCAGACTCGAAAATTCAAGAAACTCGTTGGCAAATTCATTAAATTAAATTCATTTCTCCCATTCTTCCCTCAGCTTTCTCGTTCCCACCGGCAGTCGCGCGGAACGCGTACGCAAAGGGGAAAGTATCGATTGAATGATCTCGGCGTGGAGTCAGCGAGATTGCCGGCAGCGCGATTCAAATTGATTTCATAATTGATAAAGCTGACATAGCTCGCGGGCATGTGTAGTCGTTCAGCGATATCCATCAGGCGAATCGAAATTTCACGGCGTTCGCGGAGCGTGTTTCGATTAATATCGCGGCCGGAAATGAAGCATCGCGGCGGGAGTGGAAGCCAGCCGCCCGCCCGGTTTCCTTGACAATGTCTTATGGGCTGATCCACTTCCTCGAATGATGTCGTCAATGATTTATGAGCCGCTGCGTGATCTCTTCCATCTGGTGCCACTTTATCAGAGCGCCGCCGGTGTAAACAGGCTTCCGAGGAAGCTACCGCGCGTTAGGTGCAAGATGTGCATGCACGTGTTAGGCTATCTTGCCGATGGAACTTCGCCGAATGGAGTTCCGTGTTCCACGGTTGATAGATTTTCTTTCCCTACTTGAAATTGCCCTCTAGATTCTTCAACAGGACGCGCGTCGCTCGTCCCGCTTGTGCTTGATAGTGGATTAATTCTATTGTAAGAGGCAATTCATCCGCTTTCCAATTTTTCAAGTAGATACACGCAGGTACTGAGGATAAGAGAGTTGCATGTGATATTCAGAGTGAATGTGGTTGAAGAAAAATCGAGGCAATTAATGTTTAGGCTTCTGAAATGGTTATGTATATTCAAAGGCTATTATAGAAAGGGATTTATGGTGTAATAAAATAAAGGAACTAGTAGATTCTTGAGTGTAATTGAGTAATAAATGAAGATATTGCTACAGATTTAGGCAAAGGATTCTCGCAATATCTATATAATATAATCAATACGAATGAGACATGAGAAATCTAACAATCATCCAAAACATTCTCTCCGCAACCCCAGGAAAGCAACGCAATTTTCAAGCATCCCACGAAAACCGTCAAACGTATCGACCCGAAACTTGCCAATCCAATTAATACATTGTTCAAGAATACACGGCGCCCTCCCCGACGAAAACCATCGACTCCATTCGAACTTCTGGCGATTCCAAGTAAACCTCCGGGAACAACTTTCACGCTTCGACCCGTAAACTCTAAACCCCCGTCTCGGCGAATCATCAATCGTCAGCGAGAGCTCGCAGGGAGTAGCTCGAGGAATGGAAAAACATCGAGCCAAGTGATCCTTGGCCCGATAAAAATCCTTTATCCGACAATGACCGGCCCCGGCCTGGCTCGGAAATAACTTCTCCGAGGAGCTAATGGAACAGCTGCAGCCGAACCGGTTGCCAGTCATCTTTGAATCAGCCCGGCGACACTTCGAGCAGCTAGCTCCACCTCGGACCAACCGCCGCGCACGTCGGTAGCCAGTTTTTCGCCGAAGGGTGCACGGGAAATAGAAAATCGCGGGGCGAATCGAATCACGGCGCGCACGTATCGCGCGTCACCGTGTCGAGTCCTCGGCCTTGCGAATGATCCTTCCCCCTTTCTCTTCGTTCCACGGGTCCCCGGTTGGTCCGATAATAAAGACAGATAGCGTCGCACGAAAAGGACTCACGCGTGACGGAAATTTCGAACGGCGGGGCTGACGAGCTCCCACGCCGGGCACGCCGCATTCGAAATTCCTCTTGATACTCCGCACGTGTCCCTCCGAGCTTGTAACTTGTACCAGCGACGAATTCGAAAGGAGGATCTTTAAGGGGTTACATGCGCCCGGGGGGCTCCATGCATAAAAATGCGGCCCGCGAGTGTTCTTGAATATGAGATGTTTCGTTTTATTGGGAAATTCTGCGCTGGAGGTATTATTGAAAGGATAGTTGGCGGATGACGAAGGCATGGAAGAAGTTCTCTGAAGTTTCGACTGTGGGTGGTAGTGGAAGGTAATTTCTTTTGAAAAGTATTACGGAAGTAGGGAAGTAGGAGCTGAGTTTCTTAGTAATCTAAGAATAAGTTGAATAGTCCAGTGAATTAGGATATTCGAATGCTTGGAAGTGTGAAAGTTGGAGTTTGAATAGTGGAAGCAGTTTAAAAGATCGGATAATTTGAGTGCTTCGAACAGCTCAACTTTCTTGTATAATGAATAGTTTGAATATCAATAATCGGATCTACCAGAATAATTCGCATTCTACTTGGCCAGTCCCCTCGAAGCGGAACCAGTTCAGTGATCCCACAGCCGAACACTGAAACCTCGAGTAATTGAAACTGCTCAGAAAACACGAGCAATCTCGAGCACATGAATTTTCACTGCCCCAAATCCCAGTCTCCGAGGGGCATCAATAAAAGGGGATTTCCAAGGATCATAGATCACATTAGCGAGTCTAATTCGTTAATATGAAACGACCGACCAATACTCGCAAAGTAGTCGTCGCCCGTTGAGTAAAATGATAATGTTACCCCGGGGATCGCAGCGAAGGGCGGCGGGGGTCGGGTTAGATAGCAGTAGGGTCTCGCAGACGCGAAAGAAACGCAATTCCGGATGAATTACAGCCGCCAGTTTGTCATCGGGCCGAAATGCAAGGGAAGGGAGCAAGAAAGCAACATAACGTATTGGTCTGGCTCGAAAATTGAAAGCGAAAATTAACGGTGGCCGAAACTTTCCCCCATCGTTTTCTGATCTAATCTCGTTTAATCTGCCTCCTTCGCCGACCGAAAGATATTCAACCGAGGAAGAATTCCTGCTGAATCGGCAACTTCCGCGAGCGAAATTAATGGGATTAGAAATTAATAGTGGGGTGAGTTACATTGTCAAAGAAACTACCCCTATGTAGGAGCATTGAAATTACTTTATTTCCGACAAGAATGAATGCTAAATTTCATAACCGGCGAATTTGTCTTCCCTCGCGCTGCTCCGAAGTGCAATCCCTGTTCAGCTTTTTATTTCGTTTTTTGATGCGTCCATTTTATTTTGTGCCCGTGCTTTGTAGTGGATTGGATCAGGAATTGAGTTTGCGTTTTCCTTCGGAGATTTCTTGGGAAAGGGAACATTTTACCCGGTTTTAATTTATAATCTTATTTTCTGCACTCTGTTCTCGCTGTGCACTGTTTGCTTGTGAGGTCTTTGATTTGCTTTCTGCTGTTTTGTTTGTAATATTATTTTGTGTGTTTAGTCTTCTCTTGTTTTTGTGTTTGCAATGCTATCGTGATCGTGCGTTCTGTAACATTTGTATGGTTTATTCTTTGGTTTATCGCGGTGTTCGAATAGATTGTTTAAGTTTATCATTGGTATTGTTGAATTATTGAATTTCAACTGAATCGTCCAGCAACCAGGTTATTTGCGATTCGTGTGGACGCGGAAGCTGATTACGAAGTATTGATTAATACTTATCCCTTATTACCGACGAACGTTGCCAAACAGCTCCGCCAGGCTGGTTGGAAAGCACGTTCCCTCCTTTTTAAAGAAAACAGTGGACTCCATCCCGCGATATTAATGAACCTTGCCACTCTGAATATTAATGATCAAGATAATGAAAAATGGTCCGATCCGCGACCAGCCCCGGTGGTCAATCCTGTCTTTTTTGCGGTCTGTTGTGATCGAAGATTGAATCGGAGCTCCGAGCAGCTGCGAGTAACAATAAGAAATTGAAATTAATGAAAGTTAAACAATTTTCCGATATTTCAATAAATTTACTTCAAATTCAATTGACTGTAAATGATATATAACCACGACTAAGCAGAATCATTCCGACGGAAAATATGTCTTGACAAATGGATCGTAGATTTTAATTTATTCTTCTTTCTCTAAAGTTAGTCGACGCAATAGTGAATTCTCATGAATGCTTCAATTCTATTTACTAGGTCCTGGTACCTAGTTACCGGATGATTCCAGAAACAATTTATATATTTCCCGAACCGTTGCCTCTTCGCCGGCGAAAAAGTTTCGTGAACAAAGTTATCCAATTTCCAACATTTCCTCGCGCTGTTACACAACAGGTAGATTCTACGTTAATTGAGATCGCCGCGCCCTGGATTGGGGGGGATTAAATTTGAAGAGCACTCGAACTTCCGGACATTCCTGTCGGACAATTTTTTCTTGCCTCTCGTTGAAGAATTTTGTCAATCTCCCAGATGAAAATTGTACACTGAACTGCTCCTCTAATTTACCGATAGGATCAATCGACTGAATCCTCGAGTACAATAATTATTTAACTTCATTCTATAAATGAATGTATTTTTACAATTCCACGAGAACACCTTCAAGATTAATGAAAAAAATGAGATTGTCTTATAGGAATTATATCCGATGAACGTTCGATTATTAACATTCAAGCGGATCGAAGCACAAATGATTGAAAGCGAATGAACTGTCAACCCAATTTTCGAGTTGGTCGAATTCATTTAAGTAGCATCATCTTTCTAAATAACGTTTAACGACTCCAATAAGCGCAGAGCCATTCGTCGAACGCAGAATCTCTTTCTCCCCGAGCGAATTATTAACGACGAAATGGCTCCGACGATGGGTACCATTGAAAGAAATCGCAGGCGAACGGGTTAATTGATATAAGGCACGCAATTCAGAATCCAATATTGACCAATTATCTCCGTTTACCGAGCACTTTCTGTTTTATTTGTCCGACAGTTTTCCCGGTGCTTTTTTTCCGCGCTGGTACACTCCGCTTCGTTATTGCCGCGGCCCCGGCCGAAGGAGGTGTATTTAGAGCGAACAACGACAACTAGACTGCGGATCTTTATGCAAATTCGAATGTTTTAGAACATAACCGATAGAGTGGAGTTACAACAGAAACCAGTTCTTCCTAGAAATGATTGCAAAACACACGAAATATATTCCATCGTCCCAGGAAGGACATTATTCGTTGTCTTACGTCGTAAGGTATATTTTACCGTCATTTCAAAAGAATCCATTAAAAACTTAATCGGAAAATATTAAAAGATCAAGAAGGAACGCATGAATTTACATTAGGAATTAACGATAAAGAAACTACGGTAGTTACAGAATAACCTAATAAAATAGTTTATATGTCAGATCGTTCCAAAAGGTTCTCTGGTTCTATTATTAATAAATTAATACACATAGTACACGATATTTAATATTTCACGTTACGTTCTTTACTAATGTACAATCTTTTCCCATCCATTACCTTTCAGTTTCCCAGAAGCTTAACGATGCGATCAATAATTTATGCAAACTGAACGCGAGCAGAAAAAGCGGAAAGCTTACAGGGAACCTAATATTCGTCCGTGTGGCGTGAATTCCGTTTGCGCCATGAAATTTCCCATGAATGCGTAAAGATCCGTGGTCCAGCGATGACGAAGCGGCCTGTTCCAGTTTTTCCAGACGATTCAGCGGGGTTTACCCATCGTCTCCTCGTTATCGCCGCGGCGATTGGTAGCGCGGCCGCTTGCGGCGCAGCCGAAATCCCTCCCGTCCCCCTGCAAATAATAATTACGATCGCGTGCGGCCCGGTTATTAGCACGAGTACCGGAAACTGCTTCCGTTACTAATGATTATGTTCGTTATTCAAGTACCAGCCATTAACCGTACCACTTAATCAGCGATGCTACGCGAACGTGTTGCCGATCCGGCTGATCCTGCCAAGTGTCCTCGGAAAATGGACTGCAGACTTCGGAGATCGACACGTTTCGTATGAAAATAACGTAAAAAGGAGACAACTAATGAAATATTATAATACTACTAAAACTTTTGAAGAAAATTATGAAAGTTCTTTATGACAGACATAGTCTTTTTCACTTTATCAACGCTGGAACTTTTCAGTTATAGACTAGTTGAATTAATTGATTCAACAGTTCCAAGGTATTTCTTTTAAAACGTGACATAGAGTTTCAAATTTGAAAATGAATTGTTTCTAAGTAGCTCATATTCTAAATATTAAGTTCAATAAGAAACACCAAACCTATGTTCCTAGAATAGTTCTAAGGCAAGGGGTTCATTCGCTCGGTTCCAGGGTGAAAGTTCAATGTTTCTGTGCCTCGTATCCGGAGAATGAACCTCGTATTTCCCGCGGTCCGTTCGACGCCTGATGGCGGACGTCGCGCGCGTCCCTGAATAATAACCTCATTCCCGCGGCGACGGTATTAGAATTCTAGACGTGCAATTATAGTAGATTATCGCCTGACAGTTCTTTTCCCCCGTTCGTCCGCCGTGAACGTCCATTTACATCGCGGCGTTGCGGTAACGTGCTACGCAATGCGGCTATTATTGCAGATACTTGCGGCATTGTTACATCGGCCGCGCGTTCTCGAGATATTTTCTCGGCGCATCGCGAGGGAAAAAGCTCCGGAAAGGAGCGCCGGAATTGAAAATGAAGGGAAAATATGCCGACGGACTTTAATTTTCGAGAATGCGGGTTCCAAGTAGAATTTACCGTATCACTGCCTCGCGGAGTATGCACTGTACTTGAGAATGAAAAGGGAAAGCTCGAATCTACTTGGTCTTTCGAATGTTATAAATCTCGACTTTTACTTTATTTCAATTTTCCTGGTCCCTTCTGAAGAGGTTCATAAACTCGACTTCATTCTATATTCTATACTCTATATCACGTAAATCGAATTTTATTGAAATTTTTTCTCATTCGTCCTTTCCCTTGGTTTCTATAATCTCATTGAAAATCTGTAATTAATAACTAATAAAACTGTCCAGTTTCCGTCATTTCCAAATAATTACAAACCGAACGAAACATCCGGTTCACAAATTCAACATTGGAGCACCATCAATTAACACGAACTGTTTCACTTACCTTCACATTTTCGCAGATCAGGACCTTTGATTATCCATAAAACGTTTCGCCTCGCTGTTCCCCCGTGTCCTCGCAAATTAAAACATTATTATCCAGCGACGCGAGCGCGGCCGCTGATTTAATGTTAATATTCATCCATTTAGGAAGAATTGTGGCGCGAGCTTCGCTCGTCCCGATACCGGCGAACAATGGCGGCCGGCAAGATAGAAGGAAAAATGAGAGAAAGGAGAGCAGCATTCACGCTTGGCCCCGTAACTTTCCGCGCAAACGTGAAAATACATTTCCGCGGGCCGGAAATCCCGGTTCTCAAACCGTTACGTAGTAAAAATAGCCGGCGCGGCCTGTCTTCGTTAAAAACGGCCGTGCACGGCTGGCTTAACACTTCTTTTTTAACACTTCCCGGCCCGCGCATATATACGAGCGTTGTAAAATTTTACTGGAGGAAAGGGGGTGGATGAACGCGTGAAAAATTGGCCGCCCTGTATCGCGAACGCTCGCTTCGTGCCAATACGACGGCGAAAGCAAACGATCCTGAAGGAATAGTTCCGCGAAAGGAGAACGTTTAACTTCGGCGCTCCCGCTCGTGAGAAATTAATCAAGATCTCGGTTCGAAAATATTATTCGAGATTATTATCGAAGAGCAACGAGCTGGGGAATACGGCTGGACGTCGAAGATGAACTTCGAACGGATGGATTTTGTAGAATTCAATTGAATATTCAGATGTAAATGTTTTATGAGATATTTTACGTTCGGTGTTATCGTGAAGATTTATTCGAAGATTATTTATCCGAAGTAAGGGATTCTTAATTTTTTGTGACGAGAGATGGGGTTTCAGTGAATTTTAGTAAATTCAGAGTGGTCAGTGGACGATGAAAGAATATTGATAAGAATTTTTTATGTTCCAAATTTCTGCTAGTTTCAGGAAACGGGTTTCTTTCGAAATATTGAACTGGGAGAAGCATGCTCGTATATTGTATCATCCAGGTGAATAGTCGTATTCTGTTTGGCGGATTGAAAAATATATCCAGGGGTCAGAAAGTGAAATACTTTAAGAACGTCCAATTCCTTTTTGCGACCGTGATGCCTCTGCAGCGCGCAATTTTTAGTGTTTCTCAAGTAGGGCGGTATATTTTTATTTAGATCCGTTGTTTCCTGGCGAGAAACTAGATGAAAAATATACGGTACGATGGTTTCACGCGATACTTCGTTACTAAGATAATTGCACTCGAAAGGTGTACGTTCTATTGAATTCTGCGTGTGTCTGTTCGTGGCTTACCGTTTCTACTTCGAGGAAATACTAACGGCGTCGCACATACTTCGAAAGTCTATTACCTCGATAAAGAAGTCTCGCAGGGAAGAATATTATTGCGTGTGTTTTACTTACTGTACCATGGAAATTCGTATCACGTTATTGGGCACACCCTGTATGTAAACGCTCCGAGAGAAAAAAGGTCCGAGATATTTATGAATATTTTATGAACCGCGCGAGGTAAGAAATGGAATGTGTACTGCGTGCGAGATAACATACGGTTCCATTTAAAATGGAGGTGCAATTGCACTTCCCTGGCGCATCGTTGCACTTACGGACAAAGTGACGGTATGAGATAACAATAGATTTTACTGGAACGTTCTACCTTCCCGTCCGCGTCAATTGTCTCCGGAAATGTACGGACGCGTTACCAAGTAAGAACGTTCCATTTGTAAAACGCGTACGTGTAATATCGTGCATATTTCAATAATTTATTCCTTCGGCTGCATTATTATGCAATGGAACACTATCGTTGCGCAACTCGTCTGCTGAAACATTCCCGTATTCCGTAATGAACTTTAAATAAAAGTTCTAGAATTCTCTAGAAATTCGAATAATTTTCTAAAAATTACAACAATAATTCCCAGATTAGAACAATTTCCCACAAATTATTTTACTTTCGATTCACCCATTATATTATTGTGAAACATTAGTATCTTGCGTTAATACGAATTCCTTCGAAGAACATTTATATCTCACTCGAAATTCGTTTTTCTGTAATAAATCGTTTCGTCTAGTTGCACGATGGTCGCGCACGCACTTTAGAGCCACCCTATAGCGGGAAACGCGAAATCGTGGGAGGCCAGGACTCGGCGGAGCAGGGAGGAACGCGAAGGCATTATTACCCCACTTTTTCAGCGAGCTTTCGCCAGCGAAATCGGCATTTTTCACCGGATAACCCTTCAAACCACCCTCCGCGGCGTTATCGAGGGGGCGAGTGGTAAATCTCGCGCGCAGCCACTCTCGAAAATCCTTCTAATTATTGTAACCGTCTCCCGTGAGCTTGCCCCGCGTATTTAGACGGCACTCGCCTCGTAATTATAAATTTTATGCCCACACATCCCGCCCACCCTCTTAAAGGGGTTGAAAGCTGCTCCCTGTTACCGTACCGCTGTCTGGGTAATAAACTGGAAATTCGGTTCGGCTATGATCTTTCGACGAGCTATACACATTTCACGATCCTAATTAAATATATCCCACGCGGTATACGCGAACAACAGATTTTATAGATTCCCACCTACGCCACTTTGATAATTAGAATACCCGCCTCTTCCACTGTGCAGATCTTTTGTCGTACGATCTAATATTAGCACTAGAACTACCGAGCATTTAATGCGATTAATATGCAATTCCCATGAAAATTGTAACAGTAGATTATTTTCAGTTTCTTCGGACATTCGTTATAGTTATAGAATGAATACTTCTTCTATCTTCGTTATTTGTTTAAAAGTGGAAAAACGATTTGCAATTCTTTCAGAAACAAAATCCGTTCGTTCCGAATTAAAACGTAAAAAGTTTCCGAAAGACCCGTAGCACTCAAACTTTTACCCCGTCATTAAAAACACCATCCAATAAACACCCCCCTGTGTAACACCAAAGCGACCATTTACATAATCATGAAAAATCAGAAAATCTTTCATTACCCAGTCTCCCAGTGTTATCCAAAATTCCGTCAGCGATTGAAGTCGATCGTTGACCACATCGGGGGGGTGGGGGTAAACGAGACCGGAAAGCCTGTCGTCATCGTCGTCGGCGGCGCCCGTGTTAATTTGCTTTAATGATCGCGGCCGAAATAGAAAGGGCGCGGCGTATAATTGCTGAAGGTCCCCTCGTTGCCGCGTTCCAGTTACATTTTTTTTCTTTCTCTCTCTCTCTCTTTCTCTGTCTCTGTCTCTCTCTGTCTCGCTCTCTCGACCGGTTCCGGCTGGCAGAAATTCTAAAGACACTTATTTCGTGAGCTTTGCTCGCTCCTTCGTGTAACAATGACTGCACTTTGCGCGCGCGGCAACTTGACCCACTTGCCGCCTCTTTTCTTCCTATTTATTTTTTAACTTGCGCGGGGACATGCGCCGCGATTGACACACGCGCCGCACCGCTTCGCCCCTAACACGCCGCTGTGGCGCTCCTCTCGCCCCTGGAACCACCCTAACGGAAACACTAACGGCACTGGTGTATCTGGATTTTATAATGAATTATTCGAAATTATTGGAATTAATTTTGATTCTGCTGAATTCTTGGTTGGAAATATTGGAGAATTCGGTAACACTTTCGATCGAGTTTTAATCGTTAATCAGGGAAGTGTATGTGTAATACGGTTAATTTTTATTAGTATGATGAATATTTGTTTCGGTTATTTTAGGATTAAAGTTATTTCGGAATTATTGATGCACTAGTATTTATTTGGAGTATCTTGGAATTAATTAACGCACAGATACCAATGTTGAGAATTGAATATTTTAATACGCGTTAAGTTTGAAGTGTTAATCTATTTAGCATGCCGCTGGTATCACTCTTACACTGTAATTACACCGATGTATAGCGTGCGTAAGTAACTTGTTCCCTGAGACTCCGTGGAATAATCTGCGAGCGTGTTGGCCAGCGTTTTTTCAACGCGCACGCCAGCCACCGTTATAAACTGCGGCTCATAATTAGTTGAAAATAAATGCAAGTTTCGACGCTAGCGGTGTAATTATGGTCACGGGTAATTGTGAACGCTGTCGAGTCAGGTGGCGCGGTGTTAGAGCAAGGGAAATGAATTCCCGGCGATACTCTCGCGCCGGCTGGCTCTAACAATTCAACTGGACTGTACCTTTGTGCCGAGTCAAATGAAAAAGCACACGCGTCGAAAGATTTTCAAACGATCTCTCCAGGAAAATTAGCGATTTCCATTCCCTCTTTTTTTCAATTCAACGTCAACCTTGTGCACCATTGACTCTTCAATAGTCTAAGCTTTGTTTATCAACATATAATACAGGAATTTCACTAGTTTCACAATCCAAATAAAATTCGCATGGATTTGCAATAGCCTTCGAAAGTCAATGATTGCAAGATATAATGTAAAAATGCAGTTGCATAAGTTGCATATTGCTTCTTATAAGTATTTCACTTTTTTAGATTATAGGAATGTAATGAACATTCTATAAGAAATTAGTTGTTAACAATAATGGTAATTAATTGAATCGATGAGAATGTTTCTTTCCCGCAACCTGCATCGATGACGCATCCGAAGAACCGCATGCTAATAAATTCGTTTGACAGAACTTCCACCCCGGATAATCCACTGAAAAATCTTCGGTTTAATCCCAGTGTTCCCCGGTAGGAAGCAATGAATAAAGAAACTCGAGGCAGTGTAAACCTCCGGCCGATAAAACACTGGCTGAAGACTGAACACTGTGAAAATAGCAAAGTAGCCGGCATTTTTCATCCTTAATTCCCCTGTCGGCGTGATTTCTCCAAGTATCACGACGCCAAGAAACTTTTGTCAAGGAAAACCCTTGCCTCGGGCAAACGGCACCCACGTTACACGTCATCCGCTTAATATTCATAAAAACATCGTTTTTATTTCGCGAACAAGTGAAACGCAAGGAAGAAAGTTCTTTTATCCTTCGCGTTTGCCCTTTGAACTTTCGATGAATTTACTTTGAGCAAGCTTGACGCCTGTTATTCTTAGAATTTATAATTCTTGGAGTTCAAAATGAGAGTGCTGAAATTCTTAACACAGAACACATTCCATAATATAAATTATCTCTCGTTAACCCCTTGTCCTACAACGACTGAGACTCGTGGTGAAGATTTTCATGATTCAACAAATATATTACTCAGTTCATTCGAATGCAAAGCAAATATTATTCCTCTGTAATCAACTATTATACTTGAAAGGTAATACAGGCGTAACATGTTTAGAATTTTTCTATTTTTCAAATAAATTATTAATGACAAAGTGGCCGTATCGATCAGAGGCCAAGGGGTTTATATAAATTCCTAAATTTTCCGATTAATCAGTTTCCCAATTCTTCTCTTTCCCTGTTTCTACCGAAACAATTTATCATCCGACACGTTTACCTTTATTTGACTGGTTACGGTAGGAAAATTGCCGGTACTTTTGCGCTGAACATTGTCGAAGGGATAGTTACGCGTCACAAACGGTTAACTAGCGGGCGAAGGGAAGGGAACTTGATGAAGCACAGTTGGAAATTAATCCGTTGCACGGCGGGGTTGTAAAGCATTCGATCGTGCATATCGCGGCGACGAATGCTCGGACTTGAACCGCAGCTATCTGCTTAAGTTTCGACATAAATACGTCGCGGCGGCGCGATGCGAACAGGAAACTCGACGTGTCTCGTTTCGTTACGGCCGCGCTGGGCCGGAAATTAAATGCAGATACCCCGGTGCTCATTTCCAGCTTTCGCAGTTAACTGCCAGTTTATCGGGACACCTCTGCCACGGACCGTCGATAAAGAACATAGTTACAATTATCTCGTATTTTACGTGCGCTTCGTGTTCCTGTACTAAACATATCTCTCGCGTCCCTCGATAATACGTAATGGGAATTAGATGATGAATCAACAGTGTTGCAACAAATTTAAGCTGCTTGTATCATGAACCGAAGGTATTCTCATATTTTCGGAAGACTGTAGGTAAGAAATTCATGTATGGAGAAACAGTGCTGTTACAGGGGGTAATTGGGGATGGTAATTATTTTCTTCTAGCTTTAGCAATTGATAGGGAATTTTGAAGAAAATGTATTGAGTTGTAAGTAGATGTACTATTGGAGGTTTCATTTGTTTAAGGACTTTGAGTAGTAATTGGGAAAAAGATTGTCAAAGTTAGGGATGGAAGTTTCATATTACTTTAATTACTATTTCATAGTATCTACTTAAAATAATATTTCAATGAAATTTCGTTGCTTTCTCCAGTACAAATATATTTGTAAATAATAAAGTTATCGCTATTGCTTGCAAAATAATATTAGGATCAAGAATATTTCTAATTTTTTCTAACATTACCAACCCCTAGATCGATGAACCCTTTAGAGTGCTTTTTTCCTCGTTGCAAAGCTATCGTATGACTATCAGATAATTCTAGTTACGCCTTTGTTGTCGGTTCACGACGGTCATCGCGATATCGTCGTACCTCTGCCACCCTAAATGGCGGCCAGGAGCTATCAGGGGCGTGAGCTCGCGCGCGCATACCTGCACCTATGGATTCACATCGAAATTCGTGCTTTGAACAGAGGACGACACCGGTTCGAAATTGCATTAGATAATTACACGCGCAGCCTGTACCAGTCAAAGACGAGTGATTATGTTGCTGATTATATTTTAGCTTAGAGTGAACCGGAGATCCTCGATTAGTCCTCCTCTAATCGATCCCGGCCCTAACGTCTTTCCGACGATTCGTAGTTAACACTTGGGTTAGCGAAATGTTTGCGGTTGGTCAAATATTAGTACAGTTTTATTTTCAATTTTGGTGGTGTTTGTAATGTTTGTGATATATAGAATGTGTGTAGTATCTATAATATCTTAATATCTATAACATCGATGATATCTGTAGTATCTATAGTATCTATAATATCTGTAACAACTATAGTATCTATAATTTCTATAGTATTTATAGTAACTATAGTAACTATAGTACCTATAGTATCTATAATATTTATGATATCTATAGTACCTATAACATCAACAATATTTACAACTACATTTCATCTCGACAAACAAGGATCCGAAGCAATTTTGTGAAATTTTTACGACAGGATAACAATTTCTGCAGGAATAAGTAAAAGCATGAATATCCAATTGCTAGCGTAAGGGTTGAAAGCAAATAATTCACCGTTGCCAATCACACAGCTCGTTTACTTACAACAGCATACCCTAATCGAATGCACCGCCGTTTGGGAACTATAATTATACGGGTCCAGTGAAATAGAACAGTATGCATTTTGGATGATCATCGTCACCGATATCGGTTCGACGAGCTTCCATGCCAGAAAGGGAATACCGAATGCGCCGCGACATGAAATTCACGGCACGCGTAATTCCCGTCCGATAAATTCGCCAAGCGAACTTTACGATGCATCAAACGATCAAGCTTACGGTGGAATTTTATTTTTTCGTGAAATACAATATCGTCTTTTTTCCTAGTACACCGTAATCCCTCGGCGCGCTATCGATTTTTGAAGTTTGAATTGTGCGGTGTCTAACGGATAACCGGTCTCAATATAAATCCTATTTTCTCACGTAAAATTCTGCGTTCGCTTTTCACAAGAGGCCCATTAAATTAATCGCTTCAATCATTGAAATGTACACGCAGTGAATTCTAGAGTAGCAGCCATACAAATTTAACAATATCAACATCAAACGAAATGAAATTTATACGTAAACTCCATCAAAAAGATACAGGACTATTTCATCACATTAATCTTCAATTTTTCCATGAGAACTATTATTCCGTCGCGGGTAAATCAAATAAATCCAACGATCCACCTGAATATTTCGTAACATCGAGATCAAAACCGTTAGTACTTCCTGTAATCATCGGTCCACCAATTACTCGAGTAAAAACCATAATCGCGCGGGATCCGAGCTCCCGAGCGAATCAAAAAATCCTCATAATTCGAGAGCCGCGATCGACGTTCCGCCAGAAATAACCGGAAATAACCGCGCGCCGCTGCAGCTGGCCGCGAATGGCAATCCCGTATTTGTTGCGTATGCAAATCCGCCAGGAGAATTACGTGCGGGCAGGGTCGACGTAAAATTCCGCGGGAAGAACTCGGGTCGTTAGAATTCATGAGAATTTCCATGGAAATTCCTTCGGCGATTAAATAGCGCCGCTCGTGTATCGCAATCGACGCGGATCGAGACAAAGGCGGGTTTTAACCCTTTCATTCCGGCGTGGCTCGCGGCGAAAAGTTTGTCACTGTCAACGGAACGCACTGATTACGAGTCGATAGAACGTGTGGCGCGACATTGGCGAACGTTGCTGGTCACATGAAACAATAATCAATGAAACATCCAATTTAAAGTGATAAGAATTTCTCATCTACGAGAATTGGGGTATTATTCGAAGAAATTATTAAGGTTATATAATGATTTTAAACTCAGTTAACTCACAATTAATTCTAAACAATACAATACTGTTAGATCTAGAAAAATTGAAAAGTTGAATTCCTAGGAAAAGGAATTATGTCAATTTACTTAGATTTGGAAAGTTATAGATTAAAAAGTAGACAATCAGAAGGTCGTTTTGCCCTCTCTGATGGTTTTAGTGTTAAAGAGTTAAGTCTATTTCTCAGAGAATTAATTATTATATTGGAATAATTATGAAAAAACGAAATCAAGAGGTCGCTTTTGCCTCTCTAGTGGTTCTAGTGTTAAAGAGTTAAGTCTATTTCCAGGTTCCGCGTTCTCTCTGTCGTTTTCCCTCCGATCCTCGCGTCTATCGAAGAGAACTACGGTTTCGCGTTCCCCTTACCGCGTGTTTATCGCGTTCGACGCTCGGAATATCGAACGAACGGGTTGTTCTCTTATTTTCCATTTTTTTTTTCGTCGAGCGGTCGATATCCACAGCTACGAGAGCGAGAACCCATGAAATATCGCTCGGCCGCTTCCGCTGGAAATTCGCTTGCGCCCGTACCTTTCGACGATTAATCCGCGATTTAATATTAAAATGGCGGGCCCGACGGCGTTAATGTAACACAGTAATTTATAGTTTTTCATTAACTCCGTTAGCGCCGTGTTTCCACGGCGGTCGGTCGACAGTGGATTCCCCGCAGTTCCTGTGCTCGGTAAACATGATCCAGTGGACCGGGAGAATCGGCGGAATTTAGTAACCTGTTCGATGTTATTTGCGCCTTTAATGAAATTTTTGAGGGATGCTGCTTTCGAGGGTTCTGTACTGGTTGCTCGAGGTTCTAGACGGCACCGTGTGTATTTGCAAATGAATTATAGCCCGTGGGTAACATAATAAACTCCGGTGAACCAGTAAATCATCTTGATTTTCTTTAGGACTCTAGAATGCCTCATTTCCTTGATAAATCAATTGCTTCTAATGTTCTCACTCAATGATTCATCGAACCAGAGTCAACAAATCTTATTATTTTCCTTCGAGATCACCCACACATTTGAATTCGTCAATCCAGTTTCAACCTCTTGTAGCGTATTATTGGCAGCTCAGAATTTCCATGACGTTATCCAGTGAAAGGAGGACTATCGAGACCGATGTAGCGAGAGAACTGGAAATGTAGAGGGAAAGATAGGGATACGGGGAAGAGGACGTCGCATTTTTCAACGGCAGGAAAGGTTTGGAAGGGGTAGAGAGAATTCGCTGGGGGAAGCTCGTCGAGCGACCACCAATTTCCTTCCGCTTTCTGCTCCACGTTCGTACCCCGCCCCGCATTCCGATGTTCGGTGAAAGCTGAACCGTGCGTCGCGCACACCTCGCTGCCAGCCTGCCGGATATTAGAGTTTTATTGTCACGAGACACAATTATGCCTCCTCTGTTTGCCGTAGTTTCATTGTTTTCGTCTGGGAGCCGTCTTTGATGCGTCCGCGGGAGAGGGGAGTAGAGGAGAGAGAGAATAGAGAAAGGGGGAGAGAAGAAATGAGATCGAGAGAGAAAGAAATAGGGGAAAGTGAAAGAGAAGAGGAGAGACGAATAGAAAAGAAGAAAGAAAGGAAATGAGAGTGTCAGATGAGACAAAGAAGAGCGAAGAAGTAAATAGAGGTACGAAGCAGGAGAAAGGGAAAGAGTGATGTATCAATGGCCTGATTGTATTGAATAATTCCAGGGGAATAATTAGGCTAGTCATTCAAACCTTCGATACGGTCTATAGTTTGTGGATATTCAATAAACGAACGAGATTGGCGCACGAAACCAGACACTCGATACACTGTTTTCCTTTTGGTTAGTTAAATACGCGTCAAATTTAATGAACTGTCCGATGAAGTCCGATACCACTCGTTAACCGAAAAACGGTTCCTTTACAATTTCGATCGCTGCTTTTTACTTGGAACGTGTGTTTTTCATTTGAAAGTTCGGCGCAGCGAATGCGTGTTTAATTTTAGTCGGAGCCGCACGAAGCTCTATATTAATCGAAGATCTAAATGTACAGAGTAGCCGGTTCACTGTGCACAGTTGCGGCACGCAACTCCCGCGCAATTACGTTGTACAGCTTTCGGTGTTTGTTAACAAGTTCGGATCCGCGCGGGATACACGCGAGAAAGACAGAAGTCACACGGAAATCCCCTTAAATTTTGAACAAATATTGAACGTGTTAACGAGCGGAATCAAAGGAGCGTAATTTTACTGAGCACACACACCCGCGAAAGTTGAAGTAATTCGATCCACGCGCCTGTCTACGCTCGCAACTTTCCTGCGCCGCGGAATCTTCGGGGCGCGCACACTGTCCGAAAATAGTCTGCACACACTTTGCAGTTGTGAGAAATACTACGCTGAGAAACAATTTGATACGAACAGATTGCAACTGCATTTCACGCTGATTAAGCTATAAAGTTCGCTAGTCGTCTTTGAAACCAGTCAAATCAGGAAACCTGTATCTACTTTTCCCAGGAATTTCTCACTTTACCAAAATTATTGAAATTTTAACTTGGGAGGTGAATCTATACGAGAAACTGGATCGATAACAATCAGTACAATGTTTTCGTAAGACACTTCGTTCTCGGGATATTCAATTCCAAAGATTCATACGAAACACGTCCAAATAAGTAGAAACAGTAGATCATGGTCAGACAATACAGCTCAAACCCAACACGCCCATCAATCTAACCTCAGCTGTTCATCCCACGACAGAATCTCCATCTACACCCTCAATCCAACGTCTCCCATACATCTCCCTCCAAATCGAAAGCTGCCATAAACAATACAGTAATCCCCAAAAAACCATAAGACCAAAAACCATCAATTCCACTAACCTCCAAACAGAAACAAACCGATCAACACGCCACTCCATCAAATCATCCGAGAGAGTCCCCCTAGAATCCCCCACAGCCCATGATCCCAAAGAAGGCAATTCCCATAAACACCGTTCCAATCGCTCCGCAACTCCCGGAATCGCTTGTTCCCGCCGCGAAAGCGACAGTTGGTGTTCCGGCACGCGGAAGGAGCTGCCTGATTGTTGTCGAAGTCCCCCAGCCCGCGTTCCACGGGAATCCCGTGAAAGAATGCCGGGACACGAAACCGGCGAGTCATGAATAGATGAGAGCCAGATAAAATTGAAAAGTTCGCCGTGCGGCCGCCGACAGCGATCCTGCGCACACGGCTCGGCACTTTCGGCCGCGCGCGGCTTCTAATTTTCCTCTCGAGCCTCCGTTTCCTCGCGGCGGGATTACGCGCTGCCGAGTTTATAACCGGCGCGCATTCAACGCGATTTCCGATCTGGCGGCCAGAAAGGAGGCTGTTTAGCCGGCCGGCGCGCAACGCTTCGCTCTCGACCACCACGGGCTACGTGACCCCGCGTTCACCGGCCGTTTTTCTCCTTTCGCTCCCCTTCCTGCAGCTTTCGGGGTAATCTCCGCGCGATCCCCGGTGAAAGGGAGGGAGATAAGGCGGGGCTCGCTGCGCTAAAATTCGAAATTGAGGCGACCACCTCGGGGAGCCTTTTATCGAGTCACGCTCCATGGGGGTTGCGATGGCTGCAAGGCCAGTGGAGTCGTGGGAATGCGATGTTCGCCTGTGGATCTGGGAAATTGGGGACTAGATTCGGGGCTTGAGATTCTGCGTTTTTAGGTGTGCTTTTGGTTTAGGGAACGAGGTGTCGTATATCTGAAATGGGGATTTAGATCTGCTCTGAACGATACAATTAATGAATAGTACGAACATTAGAATTACTAGAATTAATTAATAAAATTAAATAACTTACTTAAACAACCTAACGCGAACGATGAATTTCACGATGATAAATATAACGTCTCTCCCGAATTCTCTCGTTTCAATCTGACGATGTTATTCGTTTTCCAGGCAACCGTCACCAGGATCCGGCACAACCGGCACGTCGACGGTCTCCTCGAGCGCCCCTGACGTCGAGAATGGCCAAAGCATCAGTCTGTACCCAGTGGGCAGCGCTGGCCCAGCGCCAACGGACCCAGCGGCGGTCACGCCGATCACGACCACAGCAGCGATGCCATTGGCCACCGCTGGCACCGTTGCTGGGTCCGGGACTGGGCCCAGTATCACTAGAAGCGCGTCAGCTCCCACAGCTCCTAGGCCGCTCGTCCAGGTGACCAGCTCTGCGAGCACACCTGGCTCCCAGAGGCCTAGGCTCAGGAGAAACATGAGTCGAACCGAAGCTATCAGGAAGTAAGTTTCCATACATTAACAGAGGCCGAACCGTGGCGCATGCGCCAAACCTGGCACAGGATGATTACGATCATCTGATTCTTTTTATCACTTCCTGCTGTGATATTTACAATTAACACGTTAACTTCTTACGGACGAATGTCGACGAGATCAAACTCATATTTGGTACACTAAATGATTTAACCCTTTGCACTCGAGAGATGGCTCTCTCACCATTTGATTTGATACAGCAAAACTATGAAGTTGAATATTTAGTATTTTGAATTAGACTTCGTATTGCTATGTGAAATGTTTAAATAAAATAGGTTCGTTGCTTAATTTATAAGTGAATCATCGTCAAATTAGTTTGAAACAGTATCATCTACATCTCGTTGGAAAATGTTGGGTACTTCTAATGAGAAACTCTCGAGTGCAAAGGTTAATTACTGGAACAGCAAGAGATCAATGTTTCTTTTTATTCTTTAAACAATCATAATTAGCTTCATCTGCTGATGCTTTTGTGTGCTTCAAAGAATGGTCCGTAAAGGGTTAAGTGAATTTCTCGTCTGTATTACGTCAACTTGAGGCACATCGGGTTCGTTAAGGGTTAATAGGGAAATTCAAGGGAATGAAGTTATCCGTTTCGCATGCAGATTCGTCGTATAAAACGGCCGCAACGATGAAAATCTCGTTTCAGTTACATCAAACGCGAAACGGCGCAGTTCTTCGGCGTGGACGAGGAGTCCGAGTCCGCGGAGAGACAAAGATGGCTGGACCGAAGACGGAGGATGGCGTCCAGGAAGTACGGTGCCCTCGTTCCGGAACACAGACCGCCGGATCCCGATATTACGAGGGACGTGCCAGATACTACGGATCTGCCAGAGGTGAGCTCGACGGTTATTAACCTTTCGAATATGACGATGCCGGCCGTGTTTGACAAACCTACGGAAGCCAACTTCCCGTGGAAGCTTAATTCCGGACACTTCATTGTTGTTGGGTCGCTCCTCTACTCCCGACGCCGAAAATCCGACCGTCTTTCTCAATTATCTGGAGCTTATTGCTCGAACCTGGCGCGCCGCTTCGCAGTTCATTGTTTGGAACTTCTTACAGTTAATGCTTCATAGTTAATATTCTCCGGTGAACTGTTAACTAGTCCTGAATACGTACAGCTTGCCCGGGAAATATTTATTCGCTCGACGAACGAATCGATCGAAGGAAACTCGGAATGGAACTTCGAGTGAACTTTTAACACTAGAACTATCGAGCAGTTCAATTGACTAGTAAATATTAATAAATCAACTGTTTTAATCGGTACTCTATCGATTACTTTCGGTAATAATAGAGTAAGCGAGGAATAGGTCGTTTTCATGCATCTAGTTCTAGTGTTAAATATTCGAATGACGTTTCAACCCATTCGAGATGGATTTTTGTTGAAGGTAACGAAAGAGTAGGTTTGTAAATGTCGATGAATTTATTCGAAATAACAGGAGCAAACGGGAGCAGTTAAATTTCTTTACTTCAAAGTTGCAGTGTCGAAAGGGTTAGAGGAAATTTAAATTGAGAATCTTCGCGTGTATGGTTCGTCGTTTTTCATCACCAAGTTTTATATATGTTTGCTTTGAATCTCATAATTGAAGTATTTATATTTTTATTAGTAAAGAATCTCTATAATGTTTAATTGGACGGTCGCGCATAGCAGGGACTGAAAAGAATTCGCTGATTCAGGGTTGAACTTCCGTGTAATTTAACGGGGAGTTGAATTGTTCTGCTTAAACATTGAGATATTGGCTCGAGTCCCATTAAAACTTGTTCAGAACGGAAACGCGACATACTTCGCGAAGTTTTGCAATACCGGGGGAAGTATACGTTTGTTTACTTTTTCTCGAGCAGTTTCGCTAACTTCGGGCCATGTTTTTACGCGGAAGTGTTGTATAAAAGGACTCCTTCTTCGTTTGGAATGAGCCGTTTCTTTCCCCCATGAAATTCTCCCGTATAACCGGGACAACGAGTCGTTGGTTATTAAGTAAACTTTTCCTTTAGTAGAACGAAACATTGAAAACATACTTTGGAACGTTCAAATTCTGTTGAACACTTCGCTGTCGTTAGAACTAAATAACAAATCGTCGTCTTCACTATTACCCGTTAATTAAACTGCATTCTTCGTTCAATGCTTCTACCAGAACCAATATTTTTCTACGAAACCCAACATAATTCTCTATTTTTCCATCGTGGTTACGATAATTTGTTTTACCAGGGCGTTACACTGAGAAGATGGCAACAACCAGTCAGAAGGAAAGACTCTGTGGCAAGAATGACGCTTTCCGGTCTCCATTACGTCGTCGAGGTGAGTTTTTTATTTTATACCATCGATCTCCTTCATAGCCACTTAATATGCATGAAACTGTAATCTAGATTAAATTTTCCAATAGACGCAAACTTGACAATGCATATTACAATGTAATGCACTTAACATTCTTCAGTTTTCATGAGTTCCATACTTATTTTAATCCAAACAGAAGTTTCTATATACTTTTAACAAATTCAAATTTATATTAACACGTAAAATTCATTTCCAGTCCAACCGACCCATTCCTGATCTTCATTTCGCAATCGTTAAAAAGATAACAGATGTTTCTCTGAGAAATCATCAAAGAAATCGACCCAGTAATACGCAAACTGAATTCTAAATCAATGAAACTCTCGATAGACGCGCTCTTGATAGAGAAATTTCCAAAAGTCCATTCAACTACCAGGTATATTTACCGTTAAATAAACAATTTCACACTTCGCGTTGTAATGAACGAACCCGTTCACCATTCAACCCTACAATCTCCAATTTACCCATAACATTATCCCTCGAAAGAAATACTGGGCCAGGAACACGAGGGAGTTCCATCGAACGCGCTCAACTTTTTCCTTCGATCCGAAATTATCGAAGTTGCCCGGCGCTAAACGTTTACCGGAATCGAACTTTAAGGTCCGGCCACTCGAAGTTTTTTCATTAACACTGCCGGCCGAATAATATTCCTCGAACGTCGAAATGACGAGCAATAACTTCGCCGTTGATTATAGATCGCGCGGCGACGGTTCGTTTTTAATTACGGCCGATTTTCAGCGATATTCTTTCTCCCTTCCCCGTATCTTCCCACCTGCCCGCCTCTCCCGAAGGAAGAGCTTCGCCTTTTATTACGGGCTCGTTGGAAGTACACAACAAGTTCCCCATTGAGCGAAACAATCTCGTTTCCACATAACTTGTAGCGGAAATTCCAGTGAATTTTCATCTCCGCCGTCGGCCGGGGCCGAACTTATCCGCCGTTATCTTGTCTGGTTAATTAGTTTTTCGACTTTGTTTCGAGATTCCATCCCGTAGACGGCCGCCGCGGAGATATGAAAGGACGCGGAGCGGAAGTCGAATAAATGAAACGGCTCGGATTAATAGAAACGCCCCGGGAAACCGTGAGCAAGCCGCTTTTTACCGAGCAAAAACTGTTTAAATGTTTCTCCCGTCTCGCCTCTTCGCTGTCCGATGTAAAACTCGAATGGGGAACGGAGGTAAATCCTTTGAGTGTTCTTGGGGGATAAAGCTCTCCCATTCCCGGCGTGCCATTATTAAAAATTCCTGGTGTATCGTCCGCGGAGCATCGATTCTCGCGGACCACGGACCGCAAGCGACGATTCACTCGGTCGGAAGTATTGTAAACATTTCTGAGATGCTGGTTCGACGATTCTCTCTTGATCGTGGTGTAATTTGCTAATGATCTTCGTACATTCGTTGGAGTAATCTGGGAGTGATAATTTTTTATTAATATCGAATGTGATTGTTTTAGTTGATACTAGTATTTCGAGTAATTTGGGAAGTAGATCTCGTCGATGCTAACATATGAAAACATACCGTACGAAAAATAGTGAATCTAGAATAAGTTAGATATAATATAAGCTCGTAGGTTTCTGTTTGTATAACTTAAGGATAATTTCTAAAGGATGGCGTACCGTCGAGCAAGCAGTGGCTTGAACCTTCATTTAGTTATTTAATTTCCAGTACAAACTGAATTAGGTCCGCGCCGCGCAATACCGTCCCTTCATCCTTGCTTTTAAGGCTGTTCCCAACGCGCAGACCTCACGTCCGACTTCCAGAGCTGCGGAGAATGACACTTCTGCCGCTTTACGTCGCGCTGTGAACACAAGCCAAGAGCGAACAGACAAAGAAAGTACATTCAAACTAGAGACAAGGACAACATGTAAACACTCTTTGACACTTTTCTTCGACGGCACTCTTCCTCTTCCGGCGCTTCCGTACGTCGCGTCCCGACGATTCTCCCCGGAATCGCGTGGAATTGGCGGGATAAGAAAGCATTAAAATTGAATTTAAAAACTGCAGCTGTTTCTACGATTGTCTCTCGCGAAAGAATTACCTTCTCCCATTTTCGCGACGACGCAACGGATTTAAAGTTGAATTTAAATGCTCCGGCCTTCTGTACGATTGTCTTATCAAAGAATTACCTTCTTCCATTTTTCTGACAGTACAATGGATATAAGAAACGATAGAAATTAGCCCTTCTAACTGACAAAGAAACATTGACGTTTATCATTCTTAAGCTCGCCTTCGACCTAGAAAACGAGAGCTTTAGAATACATACACCTTCTCTATACAATATCAAGTTATTCTGCAACGTTGATGTTCAAATTAATCCACAAAAATATTATCTTCCACCATTATTATTCCACAAATTTCGTCGCGAAAGATGTTTAATTGTTAATAGAAGAGAATGTTCGAGAGAAATTCGATTTCGTCAGGATTTTCCTGCGAGTTCCCTCAGTTTCCATCGCGGATAACAGTCGCGGGCGAATTTACACTTTATAAGGGAGAGATTCCCGCGGGAGACGGTTTTTACCGGCGATCGTTATGTATGCAACGCATCGGAACGTTCACGATGAGATTCACCGAGGTCCCTCTAATACAAAGATCCATTATGGAATTTACATGACGGCGTAGCATGCATTTAAATAAGTTGAATCACCTGGTTATTGAGACGGCGCGAATCCCCCGGACTACGGCCGGGAAGAGGATTCGCGATCGACCTCCTCCCACTCTTCTCTGCCGGTTTTAACCGGCCGGAAATCCGTGCTTAATGGCTCGTGAAACCTAGCGTATTCTGTTAAATGCGGCCAGACACTTACTACAACCGGAATGACCATTGATTCTGCCTGTACAGGTGCATCTGTTCTCCAATAATTCGTCTCAGACTTTTACCTTAGACGACAAATTTATTCAAGAATCGAGAAATACCTTTTCCTCGATTTCCATCGAATCGAGAGTAATTTTTCTTCATTTATCGCGTGGCTTTAATACAAAGAATTATGAAATGCTATGGTACAAACAGTTTTGAGAGGTTTGATCTACTGAATTCCCACGGAGAATCCTTTGAACTTATTAATGATTTGTAGAGTAATTAATATCTCCGAGATTTCGGTGATTTTGAGATACTCTGCTGATTGAATCATGGTGATTTGCTTTTAATGGAGACTTCGAATGTTTTATATAATAATGTTCAACCATGAATCTATGTAGCAAGTATAATTGGAGAATTAATATTATCGAATTCCGAAGTGAATAGTATTCGGAGATGATTCCTCGTTTCAGGGAATGATCTCGATCGTATTTTTCACGGATTTTTCGTCGAGTCCCAGTTTCGAGTGGACCGGCGAACGGCCTAAGGCTTCTCCACCGCGAGTCCTCCGTGTTTAACCGCAAACATGACGAAAATTGGAATTATAATTGGATCGTGCGGAACAATAATTGTTAGCCGGGACGCCATTTATTCGGTCGGCGCGAGATTCGCCGAGCCGGCTCCTCGTCCCATTCGTCAAAGTCCCTTGCGCTCTCTCGTTTCGATTCCCAGATAGAATCGAAGGTATTCCGTGTGAACGTGCGCGAGAATTGTGTCCGAGGAGCTGCGGGTGTGACACGATTACAGACGCTCGGAATTTCTACGGAGGAATTAATACCGCTGCGAGAGACGTGTGTTTCATTTTAATTATAATTCGGGAATCGAAACTGCAGGCCGGAGCTCCGAGGAATTGATTATTCGCGACGATTGCATAGCAGGAATTTTCGGGGCTGGTTTCAATCCTCAGGATTATTAGTTCGAATGATTTCGGAAGGAATGCTGATAATGTTTGTACTAAGGACGTCGAAGATATTGATTTTGCAGCTAATACAATTCTCCCTGAATGAACATTTTTAATCATTGAATATTTCCGTAGCCTGTTAGTTATTTTTTGAAATATTGGTTTCGATTATCTCATGGAAAATATGGATGAAAATTGCTATAATTTTCGTGGGAATAGTGGAATGTTAAAAGTGAATATTTAGTAAAAATTACAGCATCTCTCGGAATGAATTTTCATTGAACTATTAGAAATATTAAATTCTCCATTTAATCTAAAATCGGAAGTCCATTATCTAAAACTTGATTTATTCATTGAGTCATTTCATTTTCTCCTAATTCAACTTCCACAAAGACGCCGCGTGTCAATTAGTAACGAAGAACGAATTTCTACAAGTAAAACATTACATTAAGAATTTCCGAAAACTGAAAGTGTCAAAGTTCATTCATCACCACCAAAATATTTTCGCGAAAGGGTGAAATCGTTTCTTTTTCCACGACAGACCGGTCGACATAATTACGGGATTATTGTTTGCCGGCGGCTGGCAACTAAATAAATGTAGATTCGCCGTTGTAATTTCGACCAGGGAGGAAATTGATTCCCGACAGGGTTCACCCATTGTCCCAGTATCCGAACGCACCCTTCCCCGCCCTCGTTTCGCCACCGCCTTCCGTCTCCGCCCTTTCGATCCGCCGCACAGTGCGATCAACCGGCAGTTTTCTGAGCAAAACTCAATAACTTAACCCTTTGCACTCCAGAAATTTTTCACTGCACATACTCAATGTTTTCTAGAGATTCAGATGAAATTTCTTGAAAAACCTGATGAGAAATCGCACGTACATTGAGGAAGAACACTATTTTCTCCGAATATTTCACGTATCGTTGCAGTATACAAAGTTTCATATTAAACAAAAAACTGTGCAATTTTGAAAAGAAGGAGCGATACAAAGAAATGCTTCAGACAGGAATTGTAAGGTACAGCTAAGCACATGGTGGTTATATTTGTTTTACGTTATGGGGATATTATGGAGCTCTTTCTCAATGACAACGGATACTTCACGCCTCGATTTCAATGTTACGTAGATAGAGACGCAAGGTTTATCCGCGGAAAATTGTTATTTTTCACATGAAAATCATTTTGTACAGCGGAGACTAATTAGCAACACATTGGTAACTTTTAATGTTCGTTACGCGAATAATCGAATTTGCGAGCTTTGTCCACAGGCGGCTCCGCGTCGCTCTTTATTACCTGTTCTTTGTGCGGGCCGCCTCTACGCTCATAACGCGTAAATACTGAAGCTCTCGATACGCATATTTTACACGGGGAATTTCAACTTCGACCCCGTCCCCGGCTGAAGCCGATTAATCGCGGAGTTTATCGACAGCGACAGATTTTAATAGATTCCGCGTATCGCGCGAGGTGATTTAGAATTTCCGCCGCGAGCGTTGCCCGTCGGATTTTCCATCTAGGATTTGACGCGCGGATTTTTCCTGGTTTCTTTGGACACCGGGTTTTGATTGGCCTTTCGTGTCGCGAATGATTTATTTTTTATTCCGCTGATAACGTTGTTCCATTGGGTTAGTTAGAGGATATTGTCATGTTAGCGGAGGAAATTCGATGAACTTCGTTCCGCCGGGTTAGAGTTCGTTGGACCTGCGATTTCCGGATGTAGTTAGAAGTCTTTGTACATTTTAAATACTCCGCGGTCGGGGAGCGTCTGTTTATTGGAACTGATTATTCGTGTTATTGAAATTCCACTGGCGAGGGAAACGCGGAACGCATCAACGGACGCTCCGGATTCCGGCTTTCTCGCAAACGAACTCGCCACCGTCAAAGACCTTTACCACTACGACTACAAAGCAATCGAATTCGGTAATTCGTCTATTTACAAGTAGCTAATCGAATCGACTAATTTGAAACTGTTCGATGTATCTGGTTACTAAAAGTATTGCTGGAATCAATTACTGGGATAACCTGTTAATATGATTGCAATCCCCATGCTTCGAATAAAACGGATAACTTATACGATCGCTTAACTATTACCAGCCATAATCCCGTAATTGAATCAATTCAAATCGACCTAAATGTTTACCAAATAATCCTTATAAAATTCAATATGAGTCGAATTGACTCGTAAATCTAGGGTTAACCCCTTACAAAGACCAAGCTTAACTAACTTTGCTAATCAATAATTCCCAAGAAACATTCCCAAAACCGTTATGGTGTGCAGGTCACCGGTGACCCAAGCAAATTGGATTACTACAATTCACTCGATTAAACAATGCTTATTGACAAACATTTGTACATTATAAACAACGCTACCCATTGCGGTGACATTCAGTTTGATGAACGTGCAACGATAACAATCCGATTCAGTCAAATGATTTAATATTATATTTTTCCCATTTTCTGTATTTTGCTCTATGAAATCGTGCGGCGTTCGTGTTAATCTCGAATGATTAATCATCCAGTAGAAATACAATACAACACAGTCGCTGCTCCAAAAATTCCAACAGCCAAAAACCAACGAAACTGACAAACGAAGAATCGTTTAATCTTTAAAATTTACAAAATCGAATTCCTCATTCTCTCCCGTAAGTCAGAAATTTCGGTTGAATCGACGTTTAAAAATGTATCAATAGAATCAGCGACGCTCGCGTTTCTAGCAGCTGAAATTCATCCGGCGTTCAGTGTGTTAAGAACAACGGCGGACGGCGATTCGTTTTCTAGGCCACGCGTAAAATATTCTAATGGGTCCTCGTGTATACAAACGGTCCAGTTTTCCAGGGGCGAGGTGGCAGTAGCTGGAACACCGGCCCCGGTCGTTGTCCGGATTGTTTCAGCCGGCAGTCGGGAGCTAAGTGGCAAGTTTTGAAATACGCTCGTCCGTGGTAGGTAGTCTCTATATAACTTTAGCAGACTAAACTTCCGCCGGACAACGTGCCGCGCGGCGAGGGGCAGCCGGCGAAACGCCCGGAGAACGGCTAGTGTGTACAACGTCGTTTCCTCTTACGCTTGTAACGAAGAAAGCCGAGTCCCCCGGGCGTTGTTCTCGCGCTAATATTTGAATTCGCGAGGAATTCGCGCGGAACGCCGGGGCAAGCGGGGACGCGGCGACCATCGAGAAATGGGATGAGCACGGGCTCGCTGGAATAGTTGATCGAATGGCTCAGGGTTTATGATACGTCTTGTAGGGGACTCGGGGATTTTCGATGATGGCTGAATGATTAATCGGGGAATGGGGGTTGCGATATTGTTTGCGTGGGGTATTCCGTGATTAGATGTGGTTATGTTAATGAGGTGGTTTCGAATGTAGTTTTTGGGACGTTTAGTTTGAATGGGAGAATTTTAGTGGCGATTGAAATTTGAATGTTCGAGTTAACTCGATTGGAGGATACTTGAATTCTTTACTTGGTGGGAATTAAATATTGTGATATAATAGAGAATGACAAACTTTATCGAAGATCTAGATAGTTGAAAAAGCATCCATGAGTCCCTTTCTCTTTTATGACCCTTAGAACCCTCGCTGTCCCGCTGTCTTAACCCTTTGCACTCGACTGTTTCTTACTAGAAATATTTAACATTTCTTTAAGACGATGTTTTTTGAGAATTCGAAGAGAAATCACCAGTACATTGAGGAACAAGGCTGTTTTATTCCAATGTTTGACGTATCGAGGCATTATACAGAGTTTATCATTCGATATCGCATTCTATAATTTTACCGTGTCAAATCAAGTAGTGACTGAGAGTCACCTCTCGAGTGCAAAGGGTTAAAACTATGATACCGCATTTGCGTGTCACAAATGAAGATTTTATTCCGGCAATGTTGAGCGTTTTAACATATTCCGGCGAAGTCGCAATCCACCGTCAGAATTGAAACAGCAATTAGCAGGTGAATGGAGGACAATTGGGATGAAAATCGATCCTGTTAGACGGTCCGGTTCCCCAGTGCAGAATCACCGGGGCGCGTGGATCATCGGGAGCTGCACGGCCGACCGTGTTTCACCGTGCGTCCCGCAATAATGAAAGTATAAATATTCAGGCGCGACGCGCCGAATCGATACAATTCATTACGATATCTCACGTTGATCCCGTGCCGGCGCCGATGCCACGCACGTAATGCGTAGAGACGGCCGCCGAGATATCCGGGCGTGTCTATCGAGTCGCCATGCACATGCATTTAAATCGGCGGAATTATAGCGAATCGAACACGATCCCGCGGGATTGGTTGCGCCCGAAGACACCGATGCGTCGTCCACCGTGCGAAGATGTGTCTTTGCTGATGAACATTCATCCCCGGTGAGATTCTCGTGAGAAAATTATCATTGTTCGTTATGGGCGTGTAATATTACCATGAAACTACGTCTTTCGAAATGATTCAGGAAGGACGTATAATTATACGTGATATGATTAACACATTATGGAAAGATAAGGTTCCTATAAAGGTAGCATTGCTTGAAATGATTGAGGAAAAGCGACTTATGGAATTTTTGTCATTTGGGATTTGTATATTAACGCTGGAATTATTAGACCTGTGAAAATGATCGATTGCAAGGCTATTCCGTTATTATCAAATGATAAAGTTGCTATCGTGAGAAATTTCAAAATTCCATTTGTGCAAAGCAGTAGGGAAGTTTTATAATTTTTATAACAAATAAATGACTCAGTGTTATTGTGGTTCTACTGTCAAAATGTTTGTGACTTGAAGAAGTGAAATTTAGCGATGTGTAGATATGTATTCACATCGTTCATTCTGTTCTATTAGATTCTAACGAATTTACTCGATTCCCATAAGTGCTCGACACATGAAATATTCCCCGGTATTAATCATTCCCATTAGCTACAGTGAAATTTATACGTAAAAGATTGCCGGCCGACGTTCGTTAAGGCCGAACACCAACGAAACATTCGTTCGACCGTGTCCCACCGATTTTTCTCGTTCATTTATCGTTTGTTCCACTGTCGGGCGAAATCTCAGCGTCCAATGTATTCCACCGGTCGCGACTTACTTTTCCGCGATTTAATCGCCGGATTATATCTAAAATCCGTTCTATAGGCAACGGGGCGCGCGATTTATGCGCGGGATCCAGGATTAAAATTCAATTTCGATCAGTTTATGAATTATAATCGCGGAACGCCAGTTCCGGGTGACGCAGGCGCGCGTTAATGAAAATATAGATCATCCCCGGAACTACGATTTTCCGATAAGCGATCGGGACCGCCGGGAAAACCCGCCGAAAAACCGGCTTCCGCAATTCTCGTCACGGAAATCATCGTTGTTTCCGCGCTCCGGTGACGCGTCCGGCTTATAAATCAGCATTAACCGAATAAAAAATGTGCCTGATCCGCGTCGGTGTTCCGCCACCGAAAATTTCCACGGGAGTTTTCCCGTGGAACGGGGAAAATGTACGGCGCGACGGAAAACCAACGGAATCTCCTCTCGTAACGTCGCGTTTTGATTAAGGTTACGCCGATGTCGGTTAATAATAGGTTTAGTGGGTCCTTTTTTGTTAATAAATGCCACGCCGCCATTTTATTACGACACTGGTGTCATGTGAATTTTAATAAAAACTCGAGCGAGTCCCTGATTCGCGTTTCCACGCGCTTCGTTTTATGCGTCTTGGGCGGGGCGAGACTGTGAATGATGCGGTTTGAAGTGGTTAATCTTTGAATGATCGTTTTGATTTTGATTTGAATGTTGGTTGCTGATGGTGATTGTTAATGGGTTTCAGAGATGAATTGTTTAGTATTTGTTTGGGGTTTTTGTAATTTTGGAAGAGCTGGGATATGTTGTTTAGCAAGTTTATTTAGCTTTTTATGGTATTTGTTTTAATTGGGGAATTATTAGTGTTTAAGAGAGAAACTAGGAATAATGGATGTTTAAATTTGAAGTCCTGCGTTGTGAGTAATCTGAGGCAGTTTCCTCGAGATAGTAGGAATAATTTATGTCAGCAATTTACATCAAGAGTAAGGGCTTTAATCCTTTCAACTCCTATGCTGCGATCATTCTTCATGGCGAATGACATTTGATGCTGTTTAAAGAGCGAGAATTGTTTTATTTTATACATTTTAACTGGTGACATTTTAGCGATGGAATTTTGTGGAGGACGTATGACAAAATTCGAAAAATGATTTAATCAAATAAACGATTGATTAGTCCTTTGAATAATCCCGGTGAACAGCAATTCGACATCCGACATTTTTCCCTGGCAGTAAATCTATATATCAAAAAATATTCTACACAATAAAGTAAAAATTGGAAATTTGTCACTTGGACAGTTTTCTCGTGGGACTGCAATACACCCGATCGAAAATATTTCACAATATTGCAATAGTCCCAGTTCAGGGAAGAAGAGAAAAAAGACAAGCTTGCTGATTTACGTTTGCCCTACATTGGCTTTTTTTTAAACTGTAACTCTTTGAATAGAATTTATCAGCTTTCAAACGCTATCACGGGGAACATTTTAATGCTACAATACTCAATCGTGCTAAGAAGATTTTCAATGGAATTTAATTAATATATATACTACTAAATTCTTTATTATCAGGTTCATTAAAGTAAATAATTATTTACTTTATAATCTCTCTATATTCACTTTCACAGTGAATATTTTCTCTCTATGAAAAATCGAAATGAACAATAAACACAATTTATTTAGGACCAACACCGAAAGAATATATATACCAAGGACTTCATTTTATTAAGAAACGTAACTTACATTTCCGATAAAATTTCTAAGCTGCAGCGAGAACTTTCCCGCTGATACATTTCTCGCTGAACCGAAAATTCAATATTTTCACGAAATGTTGATCTGTCGGTAGCAGAACTGATTAATACTTTCATTTGCTCGATTCCTCAATTTCCCGAGACAGAGTCGGATCTGGGTCAGGCTAAATTTCATACTATCCTCCGTCACGAGTTCGCCGCAGATTTATTCCAGCGAAACTTCTGAAGAATGCAGGCGCAAGAAATAAATTTAAGACACCATCGGGTGCAGCGGTGCCACGTTTAGGCGCAACGCTAGAAAATTTACCCGGAAAGTTGTTCCGGAAATGCATTACGTTTCCTTCGTTCGTTCGTTTGTTCCTCGGAAAAGCCACGCTCAACATTTATTCCTCCGCGATGAGATAATGAAACATTCGATGCGTCACCGCATAAAATATCGGGATATATTACAATACCCGGTAAGTAAAATTTATGGTCGGAATTTGTCATTTCCGGAGTATTTTCGGTTACCGAAACAGAGAATCGAGATGCCTTTACATAGATCACAGATGAAACGAACAGCTTCATCGCGTCGACCGCTGACTCGGCACTCATCAAAATCCCATGAATTCGAGCAACTTTCTTAATAAAACGAAAACCGAAAATCTAGGATTTCTCATTACGATTTGATCGCCGTCTCGCCTCTCATAAATCCAAAATTCGACTCGCCCGGTAGGTCACCGAGAATTTTCATTCTAAAATCCATAAGAAATCAAATCTACGCAAAATTTTCTCCGGAAAGCAACCCCAATGTTCACACAAATCTGATTTGATTTAATTGGTCCTAAAAGGAAGACTCAAACGAAATCATTGGACTTCTTCTTTCCAACTCATTTTATTAGAATCATCTTTGTGATTGTACTAAAAATTATCTTTGTAACTAAATCGATACTTAACCCTTTGAACTCGTTATAATATTAAATATTTTAATGAATCTTAAAGAAACTACCCTAAAATTATTCGATTTTCCACACATCCGAATTTTGTACTAAGAAGGAAAATAGATCGAAGAAATATTATAGCATTTCTCATTTTCGCTAGGAACACTATAAAAATTAGTTGGAGTTGCTGATAGATTACAAAACAATCTGGAGTGCTAAGGGTTAAATAGTACTCTTCATGTTAAAAAAGACAGGGAAGACATTATTTTTAGAATGGAAAGCTACACATAAATATATATCACGAGCAACTCTGGAACGAGTAGGAACCCGATGACCTAAAAACTCGCTCGAGGCCTGAGTAATCAGCGTTACGGTCTAGTCGTAAGAATCTTCGGCATCTGGTAAGATAGATAATAATACTTGGCCGGCAACAGTTCCCAGGAGGATACTTTAAAATAGTAATTGCGCCGTTCGCAGGCCGCGGTTTCCCATTGTTCCTCTGGATTTCCGATCGTTCATTGTGAAACGCGGTTGAGTGTCCCGGAGGAGCTGAACTCCTGCGAACGTTAAATCATCTTCGGTGTAATAATGGGGCGAACCGTACGTAAATCGTTGGGAATTTTTTTCCTCGAAAAAGCAGGTCGTACGATTGATCGTAGAAGTCTCTGGTCGCTATTCGACGTTGTCTGATCGGGAACGGGTTTATTCTACTGCGAGTTATTTATCTCTGACTTTTTTTTTAGCGGTTGGTGATGTTATGTGATGTAATAGGCAGATGTTTTGATAGGTGATTATATGGGTTGGATGAATTATGGACGTGTCTGACTATGTACGAGTTTATTCTACTGAGTCTAGATTGAGATTGATAGTATACGAGCGATTGAGGAATGTAAATACGGTTTATTGAATGATCAGTCCTGACTATATATGACTTTATACTTATTATAATTATATATTTGTTGATTGTATATAGTATAATATAATATAATATTAATATAATATAATATAATATAGCTACTCTATTTACTAACTATTTGACAGGTCTCAACATAGGTTCATTACAATAGTTATTTCGATCATATTCCAAGTCTGATCATATACATACCACTTCTACTGGATAGTGACTGAATTCAATTTTCTACAAGTCGATTCTACCAGAAGATAGACAGTCACGACTATACACGAGTCTATTCTAGTTGCTGATAATTGAGTTTGATCACATACCAGTCTATTCCACTACGTGATGAACTTGTCCAATTATATACGGGACTATTCTACAGGCTATTTAACGGCTCTGATTACGTGTAAGTCTGCTCTGCTACTTGTCAGACCGGACTAATTGCATAGGGGTTGATTCTATATCTAGATGTTGATCTTGCATGATCCTGTACTCGGCTATTCTACTGTGAATCCATTACGTCTGACCTTTTCGTAGTCTGTTCTACTAGCTATAACAACGCCTGGCTATGCACAGACACATTCTACTGTTTATTGAACCAGGTTCATCTAACATATGGCTGTTTCACCACCTGCGTTACATTCTGAATAATTCTGTTTCATTTCTATAAATATTCACTAGTGACAAACGTATTACACAACTTTCAACATTCATTTACAAACTATTACGAGTATAGCATATAAACTATAACTATTTTAAAATTGAATAATTTCAGTCCCTTATTTGCAATTACTAATATCACTAATCAAATCAACGTGCTTAATGAAACAATTTTAAACAGATATATTCGCTTATAGTTAATCTCACTGTCAACACTCTCAGATTATTAATATTCCTTCTCAATACAGGAATCAGCAACGAAAACGTTTCGCCTGCAAATAATAAATCGAATAATACATTTCAATTCCTCGTTGTAATTCAGCGTTGATACTTTCCAAACGGAAACGTATTTATCCACGACAGCCTTCGAAACCGGCGATCGCCCGCAATTTTTCCCGCGACTCGTCGAGCGCGATCGGCGAATCCGATTTCCCGGGATCGCGACGATGTTTCTCGTCGTGTCCGTTGTGGCAAATTGCCGGGTCATCGATTTTACGGATTACGGGAATACCGAACGTCGCCGCGGCGATGATACAAACGGTTTCTGACGTGGACGCGCGCGTTTCGAGCGGAGCCGAGCGATCGATCGAAGAGGTTAACGACTTCGCGTTGTATAATTGAAAGCAAACACCGTCGCACGGTCAATACGGTAATTAAAGTACGAAATGAATAATCAGACGCTGCGCTGCATCTTTCATGGCGCAACGCGGGCCGAGCGTTGTCTAAAAATTTCAGCCGGCCCGTGAAACTTTCATTTTCAGACTTAATTGAGAACCGGAAAATTGGATTTTTCTTCCTGCGAGGGGAAACTACGGTGATGAAAGTATGAAACTATAATTTTCTTTTAATTCTTCACTAGACGCTCGAGCTTCCAAGTCAAATTTGTTCAAACGGAAAATTCTCCAGTACTGCGATGTTGCATTTTATTCAATGACTCGTCTAAAGAATCCTACAACACATATTATAGTTCACTTTGAATCCACAGAATATAAAACTGTCAAGCTTCATATTAAAATTTGTAAAAACACGAATCTCCGAATATATCAAATTCCATATTATCTCGTACCTCGAAAATATTACCTACACGTCCATTACTATACGAAACACAAAATCCTGCCAAATTCCCCCAAATTTCAATCGAAGGATCACAAGTCAACCATCCCCAAAGCACAAACTCCCTTCGAAATGAGCAGACGCCACCGGAGCGTCGTATCCGTCAATAATGAACCAAAAACGCCGGAACAAATTACCGTCGAGTATAATCGGCCTGAAAAATCCGCTCGGAAATATTAGGTCCTGTATCCCGAAATCAAAAAATCGCATCGATCCGCATTGCTGCGGGGCGCGCAGCGAGCAACAATTTGAAAAAACGAAAAAAAACGCACCGTCGATCGCTGGAGCGGTTGGCAGGAAAAGGGGCTCGTTTAAAATTTATTAAAAAGCCAGCTGCATTTTCGAGTGTAGGTCGACCGGTTTCACCGTCCTCCTCTCCTCTGCCGGTATGCGATTTATTATCCGGCTGCTTGTTTAAATCCACTGTTCAAAAATCGGCGTTCGCCGAGCGATTCCGTTCCGCTCGCGGAACCCACGCTCTGTATTGTTGCGTGAAATAATAGAATTCCTATATTCGGTTGTCGCGTGTTCCTCGACCCTCTTTCTGCTACCCTTTTTCTGATGTTCGCTCGGCCTTCCTGGGCGAACAGCGACGGGAAACAACCGTATACTTCTTTATTAATGTCATTACCGGGTAATTGGTGTAATTGGAATGTATTAACCCTTGGAGGTTCGGTGCTGTCTTATTGGAGACTGGAACTTTGGTATTTTCAACTGCTAGATGTGTAGGTAACTGAATTATTTGCGAACTGAACTTTTCAAATTGTCATTTGAATTCTATAAAGGAAAATTAGAACTATAGGTTGATTCGTTCTGCTTTTTTTTCTAGTATCTGTGGGTTGTAGAAAAGGTTTCTGAAGAATTATTTTCTGTAGGGTTGATGATTATATAAAATGTCATTCGATAGCGGTAAATAAAAAAAAGATTGAATTCTATTCGATTTTTCCACTGAGATTCACGACTAAACCCTTTCCTCTCGCATTTCGTTGGTGTTCCATACATTCCCCCGTTTTCTGTAATTTTTCAACTGTCAGGAAATGTGGTCCTGTGTTTCTGGTCTTTTCCACGAGTGGATGTTTACGTCGACATGTTTGTTTACGGACGCGCCGGAACGCGGAAATTGTGATCGCGATTTCGACAGTGATTTTTTTCGATGCATCACGAGCGTCCTTGGGCTTCCGACATTTTTGTGGCTCGGAATTGTTTCGTTGCGATTATTTCCGGTTGTAGAATGCAGGAGAGGAACGGACGTTTTTTATGTGATTGATATCTAGGAAATTCCAACTATTGTGTTATTCAAATAATATTCTGTTATCTATAATATATAGTGTAATTATAATCGTATCATTTAGAGGATTTAATATTGAATGCAGACAAATTTTTGTTCTTTCAATAATGTTTTATGTATGAAGCGATGTTCGTTAGTTTCGTTTTATGTCTGCTTTAAAATTTGTTTGTAAAACGTGCGTCAATCCTGCTCATAAATAAAAATGTAACACACGAAACAATCGTTGGGGAAATCATGGACTGTAACAGGTATCGCGATTGACTGTATTAATAATTTCATCGGGACGTAATACACGATTATTAGCGACAAAACTCGCCAACAATTTACTTGCAACAAAACCATGTTCGATTTACCGCATGAATATGCGGAATATTGATACGATGAATTATTCCGATGTGTATGCAATGTTGTACGGTATTTACAGTATTTTATTCCCGGATTTGCTGTTTGCACCGGTTACATTACGAATCCTTGATTTTTTCGTCCGTCGTGTAAACACGTTTGTTTTGATTTCGCGTATTAATCTCTCTTTAATATTGCCAGATATTATTGTTTTAACTCGTAACTAATAATCAAGTGAAATGTGGAACGTATGTCCGTTGGGAAATAACTGTTCCATCGGTGTTGCGCGTAAGGGCTGTAATAAAGGGATACCGGACCACTCGTAGAATATTTCCATTTTTCAATAACAATCGCGTTCGAATAAAATCATATCGAACGCAGCGCGTAACGTTAAATATCGAATATTCCTAGAAATATCCTCGTCGCGAGAATATTATGCATTAAACCAAAACAGCATTCCCAAAATAGAATTTCCCTTCAATTAATATGCACCGCAGATTTCATCGCATCCATTGCATCCAATTTAAAACCTGCCTCACGTGCCCAACTCAATATTACAGCCCACGAAGTCAACACAAATCTGCCTACCGAACAAAACCGAAAACCTCTCCACATAACAGCATCAATTAAACAAAACAAATCCCCCGACCCCAACAGAAACAGAACATAAAAAGGAACAGCAACAGCAATCTACTCTTCATATCGTACATTCATATCTCCACGAGAAATCTGTTTCAATTTAATCAAGCAAAACACAGAAAACAACCCAATTCCTACACAATAAACCCCAAAAAATAGTAAAAAAATGAATCAAATAATTCCCAATTAATAATAAAAGAAATAATAAACCAAGTACTTCATAATTATTAACCCTTTGTACTAGAAATTTCTCACTAGAAACATTTAACATTTTTTAACGAGACGAAGACTTCCTTGAAACTCAGAAATCACAAGTACATTATACAAAGTTCAACATATTAACCCTTTGCACTCCAGAAGTTTCTCATCAGAAACACTCAACATTTTTTAATGAAACCAACGACATTCTTTCAAACTGACTTAAAGAGAAATCGTACATAAATTAAAGAGAGAGGCTGTTTTATTTTAACATTTCACATGTCGATGCATTGTACAAAGTTCAATATTAAATATCAAACTCTAATTTTGCTGTGTCAAATCAATTGGCGCCTACGTGCAAAGAGTTAAATATCAGATTTGATAGTTCAACCGCGTCAAATCGAATGCTAGGGTTGACGAAAGAAACAATCGAATTCACGAATCGAGTATCAAGTGAACGTTGATGACGAAGCAACAAACGTTTCCCCGCGTTCGATGGGGTTCAAAGGTAAAATCCGGTCGACTGTTTCTCACGGCGAGGTTCCTGGGTCCCGGAAGCGAGTGATTTACCCGCCGTCAGGATTACCCGGCATCCGGAAGGTCTGGGAAAAAGCATACATCGGTTAGAACGAGCCAGTCGCGTGCGGAGATTGGATTTTTGAGGGCCGCGTCGCGTCGCGGCAAATTTTAATTGGAGTAACGCCAGTCGGCCGACGGTAATTCGCATTAATTCCGAGGCCTTAATAACCCGGGGGCCGATTGGCCGGCCTGCCCGCCCGATGATATTGGATTACACCATTGATTCGTCATTAATATCGATCACGCGCGGGCCCGCCGGTGCGACAAGTTTAATGAGTATTCACTGGGAACACTCATTGTTTCGCGATCGCGTAATTAAACGGAGGTCTACGCTGGATTCTATGGGGTCGGGCCGATCGTGGTTAGCCGGGAACAGTCGAGCGGTTAACGATGGAAAAATTCGGGAGGGTTCGACGGTGATTGATTAATGGACTGCGGATTTTAGGGATTTATGCGCGCAGCGAATGGAATTAGAGGAATCATGGAATTCTAACTGGTTACATGATCGGAGATTAATATATATGGTTTTTTTGTTTCGTGTTAAAACTTTAATCCGTGATTCGGTGTTTATGGATTGAGATTTTAGGAGTGTAAAAGATTCCGATGTGTGGAGGGTTGAGGATATCACTTTGTATTAAGCTGATCAAAATTCTTAAGCGGAGAGGTGAGTCGCTGTTTAAATTGGTTTTTTCTTTATGACTGTGATTCCCAGGAGTTTTCGACGTTGATTAATTGGTTGAAATTTAGAAGTTAATTCGGACCGTTCTGAAATGACGAGGTGAGATTGCTTGGTGTGCCAGTGGATGGAAGTGGTGGTGTTTGGATATTATACTTTCATCTCAATTAGAATTCAATTATGGCACTGTTGAAATTGTGCGCGGAGTTCGGAGTTTTTGGGAGATTTAATTAGGAGGGATTGAATCTCGAGCTTGATTAAAGCGTAAACCAGTCGTAGACGTTTGTTTCCATCCACCTTACTGTCCATAGTAATAAATCACGAGCATCATCGATATTCTTCAAAGTTAAAAACTCGCTTAGCATCTGTTAAATAATTAATTTCTACTTCCCGGTTCTAGCGGACCACTGCAATTTCCCAATATTCGTTCGCTCGTAAACTCCGTTAATTGGCGTAATTAATAATAATTGTTGCTGAAAACCTGCGCATCTTTTCATAGAGAAATTCCAATGGTTTCTATCGAACAAGGCCTCCCATAAATCGGAAGCTTCCTCGTATTCGCTGAAACAATTCAGCGAAACAAAAGCCAAAGAAACCGCGGAATCAATTATCAAAATATTTGTCGCGCTCTCGTCGGGCAGCTAATTATGAAAATGGTGAGGTCGGTGCGTAACGAGAGATTTGCGAAACGGTCGCGGTAATGATCGTGCGGCTATTACGGGGCATTACGGCTCATCGCGGCGCGAATGAACGTACGAGATATAACATTAGTTACGCACACGCGTTTTCTGATATGAATAATTGCACGCTTAATTGCATAAAATAATTCCCGAGGTCGTTATCGACCGCCGTAAAATAGCATTACGCCGGTCCCAATCAATTGGCCGATGTGGCATTGTTAACAGACGCGCGGCAGCCCGTAGTTTAATATTAATGAATGACATTACGCTTCTCGGAATTAGCAGCAGCCACCCCTTCGCCCTAGTCCCGCCCGCCTCATAACGCTATTATGGCCGCGTTGTTCTAATATACGGCCATGAAAATACGTGCGAGTCGCGAAAGAGAATCGACTGTTCGGGGATTAACAAGGATTTATGGGGGACGATGATGTCGTTGTTTTCAAATTAACTATTCACCGGTGACGATCGATATGCACTTGCCAGCGCAAATGAAAAATCATGATTATATTTCATGGTTGTATATAGTTGTATACGATTGTGTATGGAATATATTGTGCAGGATTATTATTAGATAGATTTTATATGGTATAATATGTTATAGAGGATTATTATTAGATGGATTATAGTAATTGCATTGTAATATGTATAATCGATGATGCACAATTTGTTATACAGATGTGTTTTGCATTGGCATTGCTCACAAACTATGGAAAATTAATATTCAACTTAACAACGTTTCTTTTTAACAATAATTCTAGATTTCACGAGGAGTTGGAAACTTGTTTCCTTCGGAGATCTCGTGCTTCAGACAATTGACTTTGAACGTTCGATATAAGAGCGGTGATATTTAGGAGAAGTAGAAATGGTCGGTCATGAACAGGCAGGTTATTGGACTCGGTAGCACGTGCGGCAGATAAATTTTCGAACGTGATTCCGTATTTCCGAGTTGTCTCTTTCTAGTACATTATTTATAGGGCACCTTGTACATACAGTATACATCTACTTCGTTTCTAAACTTCATATTGTTGACGTAACTTTCAGACATTCTCAACACTATACATCCTCAATTTTCAAATCTTGTACAGCAATTATTAACAATATCGTTAAAAATACTCTTCACTACCAACACATCTCTAAATCATAATCATATATGACATCAGGGTGCAATTGTTTCAAGCAAACTGAAAAATTCCCGTAGAATTTGAATCCTTCAGTTCTTCAGATCTTCAGTGAAGCATTCCTTCATTTCCAAAGTTCAAAATTTCAAAAAGAAATTGGTATCGCGGTTGCAGTCGCTGAGGAGGACGCGCAGGGAGAGGTCGCAGGCCAGGCCAGAGTCACGAAGCTTCCCGCCGAGCGTGATTGGCTACACGTCGGGGGCAGAGCCGGTGACGTCACCGGAGAGCGGACAGGACGAAGAGAGATCTTTCTTCGAAAAGCCACCACCGCCTCCGTCGCCGCTTCCGCCGCCGTCCGCGCAGCAATCGCAGTCCCAGATCGAACAGGGCGTCGAAGGGTTGGTCAAGGACGAAGAGGACGGCGCGAAGGTCGCGGATCTCCTCGATTCCGCGAACGACAGAGAAACGTCGCAGGAATTGGTCTGGTAAATATGGATCTTCATGAACAATATCATTCACCCCTTGACGAGGGTGTGTGTCGAGTTTCATATCGTAGATTAAAGGTTTCCCTGATGTTTATCGAAGTCTAATTTCGCGTTTTGCGAATGTGCCGTAGGTTTGCAACGCAGAAAGATGAAAGGACGACGATCGATGAACAGGTCAGGAGACCTCGTCACATCCCGAGGGACCATTACATTTCAAGGTGAGATTCCGTGTTCCTTTCTGTTGCCCCAGTTTTAATTGCGTTGCAATGGTACGCTTACCAATAAAGTGATCAGTTATTTTTCTTTAAATTCATAGTTCCTTTAAGCGAATTGAAAGTCTGGGTTCGCTTCGATATTTTTTCCATAGTATAAAAGAATGTCTCTTCAATGACGATGAAAATAAATCAAAAGAATGTTCCCCAATTTTTATCTTTGTCATCGAGCTTGCAGCGAGTGGCCGACTTGCCTCTTCGAGTTCACTCGATTAGACACTATGAAACTCGAGTGTATCGAGAACTCGACGCCGGAATCAAGAAAATGAGAAAAAGATCCGACGTCGAGTTTAGAGCGTCACGATGTATAACGGGAAGGAGATTACAGAAGAACGAGTTGGAGCAGGTCGAGGTACGATACATCGTTGGGCGAGGGCACCAGGGGTCAGCAGGACGAAGGCGTCACACTCAGAAGGGATTTGACCGGGGCTACGAGGATTTCTCCGAACACCATCGACAGAATATTCGACAACAGCAACAGGAGACAGTATGGCATGGGAATCGTCGGCAGATTTTTCGGGTGAGTCAATTATCATCACCACGAAACGAAAAAATCGAAACCAGTCATTCTGACTTGTAGTTCTAGTGTTAATACGTGTCATTGTCATATTTTGAATGAAAGGACAATACCAATTTGCAAAGGAATATTTCTACATTTTAATTCCCAGTTATTTGAAATCGAATAGCTAGAGTTTAATATTATCGTTGACTTCGAGCCGAACTTACACGAAGATTAATACGAAACACTCGAAAATTGATAAGTTTGAGTGATAGTCAGAGGCACGCCCTTGATAATGAACTTTGCCCCAAGTCGATAGCTCGATCCGCAGCGGAGCTACAACAATTCAAAGTTAAGGGTGTAAAATGTACGAAACGGCCGGGAGCGGCGTGACCCACATTCATTCACCGAACTGCGTACGCAGGACTAGTAGTAGTAAAGAAACGCTGAGTCACCGTCTGTTACTGACCAGCGCACACCTTCCGCGCGTGCGGCAGGTCACCGGGAAGACGCGAGCGAGACAGAGACGGCGAAGTGACAAAAGTTAATGCGCGCTTTAAACGGCTGTATCTCGGCAACCGGCGAAGATATCGGAATGAAACGAAAACTGTTATAAAACCGAAGCTTCCCTCTTTCAAAGACCGTCGAACGCATTGGAAAAGTGTTACCGGTTGCCGAGTAATTAATAATGAAACTTTCACTTGAGCGATTTCAATGCGGTCTGTCGGTTCTTTACGAATTACTGGGAACGCGACATGAGAACGCTTTTTATATAATTACCTCGTTAATTGCTTTTAATATTGTTCGCGAGGACATTGCGGGAGTACTCGTTTATCTTTTAATTGTTTTCATATCGCAGTTGAGTTCCCATTGAATTTCAATTGTATCATTTCCATCGCCAATGAATTCAAAGGTTCACCTAAAATCTTGTTCGACGAACGATTCTGCGATGTTACTTTCTAGCGTTGTGAATAGGAAATAATTATTCACGATTTAGTGTCACAGTAGTCATATTACGCTATAATCTAGCTACTTATGTTACTGAATATTCTTATTTCAAATCAAGTTTTTTATTATAATCGTTCTCCAGTCAACGTGTGAACTCGAGAGTCTAGGAAAGATCATTTACTTCTTTCTTCGTTCTCGAAAAACGAACATATAACACGTTCAAATTATACAGTGTAGTTCTAATAATATTTCTAATCAAGAAGCACTGTACCGTATAATTTGAGTGTGTCATATATTTGTCCGTTTGCCGAGTTTCCAATGATATTCTCAGAAGTTTCAAGTTTCAAGAAAATCCACCGTCTGTTAACAAACCTTTCAATACCGCCGGCGCGAGCTATGAAAAGCGACACGCTCGCAGACGGTCGGTTATTAGATACCGGGCAATCATTCGCGATTGATAACGGCCGATGTTTCACGTCGACCAAGGAATCGATCCCGGGTCGGTCACCAAACGCATTTCCATATGAATAATTCTGTTCGCCGATGTTTTCGCGCTCGTCGAAATGCCGGTCGGTTTACAATTTGTCACCGACGTGACATTGAATCGGCGAGCGATCGACGCTAGCGGATAGAGAAAAAGGGAAAATAGAAAAACCAGCCGCGGACGAACAATGGACGGCACCGCGGACAATGCACTTTCTGCTGCGAAAGAAAATACCGCGCGATCGTTGCGTTTCATGTCGCTCGATATTTCCCGAAAAATCTGTTCTTTGTTCGTGCCGGCCGAATCGGTTGAGCTCTATTAAAAGTCGAAATTCGGAGCCACGGGTTATTGTCGGCGGCCGTTACAGATCTATTCCGATCGTCCGCGAGGAAAGGCATCGCGCGGGGATTCCATTAGCACGGGGTTTTCCCGAATTTTTCATTTTGCGCGGCTAACGAATCGTTTCGGTCGCCACGGTGAAAAGTTCTGTGTGTTCTCTGCGAATAAATAAATCCCGGACACTTTGTTTCTTTTATCTTCTGTGTAATAACGACTGTGAACGCTGGGAATTTCAGAATAAAGTGATAAGAAGCTCGAAAATTATTCTGTAGGATTAACACTAAAGCTTCTTGATTTTGAAATTATTAAGAAGGTAATAGGTGCTTCTTTGAGCAGTTAATGAATTTGATTTAGCAATAGGCAAACTTAAATTATAGATCAATCGATTAATGATTTATTCAATGATTAATGAATTATAGATCAATCGAAGTCTGTAGAAGAATTAAGAAAAGTCAGCTTAACTGCCTGGTAGTTTTAGAGTTAAAAAATCCGCAATATTATAACTTTGAAATGAGTTACGAGATAAATGTTTGATTCTCAATTTTAAAGATTCTCGTTTTATGTCTATGCATCTACCGAATTATGTAGACGATAATGCGTTTATTGAAATAACTATCTCATGAACCCTCCTACGCTCTACTTTAACGATCACAGTGTTTCATTATGTTGCGGCAACGGAAGCCGTTGATACCCGAGTGGAAATTAGTTACGTAAACAAATGGCAGAGGTCAGAACCGAAGATTACGGGGTGAAATATTCTGAAAGAGAAACGTGATATTTAAAAAACGTCAAGTCCGACGTAGTCATCGATCGTAGAAGACGATGTCGCGTTTACTCTCGGAGAATGTCTTCGGTTACTGTCACTTAGGGGCTAACGAAACGTATTCCATGGAACACTTCGTTAGAAAGAAAGAAGTTTCTAAATAATTGTGTACACTCTGATTGCAGGAGGTCATTTCGTAAGAGCGTGTCGCAGAAGCCGGACGTTCGAAGGCAATTGGACGATTTCGAAGATCATAGGCCGTACTTCACGTATTGGATAACCACCGTTCAAGTGCTCATTTTGATAATATCGTTAGCGTGTTACGGTTTCGGGCCGGTTGGCATGGACCTGAGTCACCGATCAGGACTGGTGAGTTCTTCGAACCTTTATATTCTGATTATATTTAATTAATTATATTTAAGTTATAAATCTAAATCTTTATTAGATCTTTATTTTGTCTAATACACTGTTAACCCATCAGACTCGAAAGTTCTTGCTAGAAACATTAGAACTCTAATAAAATATAGACGATGCTCGTCGCAATATAACTAATTTAATCGAGGAATCAAGGGACAAAAGTATTTTACTATGAGATTTCAAATAGTAATGCATTACACAAAGTTCAATATTAAACTTTGAGAGTGCAAAGGTTTAAATCGTAGATTATCTAAATCTTTAAGTCTTACGTTTTAGTCTCTACGAGTCTTCGAATCCTCGAGCAAAAGTGAGTTTTCCCGCACATTCTGTTACAGGTACTCGTGACAAGTCTGTCGTTGCAGCAAGTGGACTACCAGGAGCCGGCGAATTTCTGGTTCGGCCCTAGGGCCGCGGATCTGATCCATCTGGGCGCGAAGTTCGCGCCGTGCATGCGCCGCGACATCAAGATCCTGAAGGAGATCGACGTCTGGCGGGAAAGGGAACGCGACACTGCCTGCTGCATCCGGAACGACGATTCCGGCTGCGTGCAGTCCAGCAAAGCGGACTGCTCTGTGAGTCCTCTAATTTTCTTCCTTCGTTCTCGTCTAATTAGTATGTATTTTATAATATGATCTTCCATTTTGCGAACCAACTGGTCCGGGGACTGAGATCGACTGCTACGGTAAATCCTAGAAACGCTTGTATATATGTCGTTCATTGAATTCTCCCATGTACCTCAAACTCTAAAAAACTTCATTTCGCATAACATAATATTCAGAAAATCTAACATTGCCATAACAATATTCTGTAAAGTTTCATTTTGCATGGAAAAGTCTGCCCAGAAAATTGAGATCATCCTACTTAAACAAGCACTATTTTTATTTCTTTAGAATATTTCTATATTACTTCTTATCTTATTCCTTTCACTTTGATAGTTCTAGTATTAGAATTGATTATTTGCTAAGAGTATTAGTTCTATCTAATAATGGATTACTTTAGAATGCTCTATGTTATCGCACGCAACGAACGTTGATTTCCAATGCAATTTACTTTTCATCTCGGTCGATCCGGGGGAACGGTAAATGATACGTTCGAAATCCTCAGAAAACGATATCGACCTGGAAAAAGTGGGGGCCCGGAGACAGCGGACCTGGCGGCCGGATAAGCGGATCAGTTTGCGGATTGGATCCAAAGTTTTGCGACGCGCCGGCGAGCATCGCGCCGTACGAGTGGCCGGACGACATCACTAAATGGCCCATCTGCCGGAAGACTAATCCGTTCAACCAACGGTTTAGGTAAATTCGTTATCCCTCAATTCTTCGATGTTTCGTCTAATACTCTCGCCATTCTCCTCTTCGCTTTCCCTCGCGTCAGATGTTTCAACGAAAATTCCATTACCTTCTCTTTCTCCCTTACGAGATTACCGACTTTAATCGTACTAGCTTAATCGTGTATGTTGCTGACAGCAAACTCATTTTCTTTCAATTCCTCGCACAATTCGTTCGATATTATTCCAACCCTCAAACATTCCCAGCGAATATGATTAATTACAATTCCACTGTTTCTCCTTCAATAACAAAATCAATGTAGTATTTTCTAGTTACTAGTGTTAATACGATTTACATGCGCTGGAATTCAGAGATTTGACGAAGTCTTGCGCGAATTCTGTTTTTACCTGTTCCATGTTGTACACGTTGGTTTATTAATCATTTTGTGTAGAGTGCTACCAACTTCCGTAATTCATTCGATTATAGGATAATTATTTGAAAACTCTGCTATATTACAAGTAACATTACCATAACTTGATGTTCGATTACTTTCATTTTCTATGTTTTTCGGCACTCGACCTGTTAATAAAACGACGAAACGTGGAACGAGGAAATGTTTAGAGGATGGTTAATATCGAGGAAAATCTCGTTGCGTTCTTCAACAGTAGAAACGGCAGCCAACGGAGCAACGGTAACTTCCCGGTGGGCAAATACAAGCACAAAATGGCGGAGCACATGGTCTGCGAGGTGATCGGGCATCCATGTTGCATCGGTATACACGGTATGTGCCGGATCACCACGAAGGAGTACTGCGACTTCGTGCACGGTTACTTCCACGAGGAGGCGTCGCTCTGCTCCCAGGTCGAGTGTTTGCACGACGTATGCGGCATGATCCCTTTTCTTCATCCCGAGTGGCCGGATCAGTTCTATAGGCTTTTCACCACCATTTTCCTTCACGCCGGGTGAGTTTCACGTGAGATCGAGCCAATCAACTGGGTCAAATGAGCGAATTAACGATTAAAGATCAATTCTCCAAGAAATCGCGATGATATTTGCTAAGAAGTTTAGAGACGTGGTTCGATTTGTTTCGAGGATATTATTAATCGTAATTAATACTTGAGTTTTTGTATTCTATTTATATATTTTGCAGTGAGAAATTAGGGTTTTATACGTTTAAGATCCTGGTGACACGTGATTTCCTGTTCTGTTCACAGAATTCTTCATCTGTCCATCACACTATTGGTTCAGTACTTCCTAATGCGAGACTTGGAGAAGCTCACGGGCTCGCTTCGCATCGCTTTGATCTACTTCATTGGCGCTCTAGCCGGAAACCTTGCCAGTGCGATATTCGTCCCTTACAGGGCGGAGGTGAGTAATCTTAATTTCCCTACGTTGATACAGTCAAATGAAACAGACCAAAATATTCCAGTAATTCAACAGAGAATTGATTCAACATGCATCACGCTTCCATAATTCTCTTAACCCTTTGCAGTCGCTGTCTTCTTCCGTCAAATATCATTTTCTTCTGAAATATTAATGATCCTCCTCGCACTAATACAAATATATACAACATACCAATAAAGAAATAGAATTGTTCTACTTAAAATTCTTATTCCATAAATTCAATAGATCGACCTAAATGCTAATTAAATCGCCCGTCGACAGCAAGGGGTTAATCTAAATCTAAGTTCAATTAATCAACCACCTTCTCCAGAGACATCCAACTCAAACAAAAGTATCCCACTCAATGCACCAAACAGGAACACAAATATTCCACTAGTCCAATGATCCAGGATCGTCTCACAAATACCCCATTATTTTCCGAAAGCACGCAAGATCCACGATTCCATATCCCCATCGGAAATTCCGATCGAGATTCGGAGATCCAGACTGTCTTCAATTAGCCGGGCGAGCCGGCGTTTATTGGCCGGCGGGTCGGCGTCGCGAACTTTTAATTGAATAATCTCACGGCGCGTTTAACAGCGGCTCCGTTCGCATTGTGTATCGCCGATTTAATCGACTGTTCGGTCGCCGGTGGTAATTGCTCGCGGGACCGCGGCTCATATTCCGCGAGGACCGCGTCGCCGTTGCCAATCGTCCGTTTTACGACGCCGGCTCCCGCGTCGGCGTCTTATCGCCCGATAGTTTACCCGTTAACACCTCGGCGAACTTCTCCCGTCGATTCCCGTTTCCGTCGTTGCTCCTGGAACTGCGGCGCGGGCGAATAAAGCGGAGGTGGGAAAGTAACGCTCGCTCGGGAACTAATACCGGCGGAGCGCGTCTTAATTAGTTCGGCGGAAGGCGCTCGGGGAATGATTACTCTAAACGGTATAGGTGCTGTTAATTATTGCTCGTTACTCGGTTACACCGGGCTAATTTTAAACCCCGACGTGTTTCACTTTGCCGGAGGGGGTGGATTCCGCCTCTGGTTACGCCGTTTCGGGGATGTTTAGTGATTTTGTCGGGTTAACGATCCCGATTTACCTGCCGGGATTGATTGTCGGGGGATTGGGAGAGATTTCGCGGGTATTGTGTTTGCTAGATTATTCGGATAGATTGAAACAGGTCTTCGAGTTGCTGATCACGTTATCATTTCTTGTGAAGGAGTAGTTTCACTGAGAAGTTTCGATCGTTTTGAAATTTACATCGAAAAGAATCGTTTCTAATCGAATGAACTGCGACTCTCGGGGGTACGTAATATAATTACACTCGTCCGAATGTGCCTGCTAGTCCCAGTACCAGCATTCCATCCTAGCAAGACAAATCCCAGGAAACTCAGCCTCCATCGCAGCTCAAACTCCAAGCTGTCCGAAGGAAAACCATGAAAGTACTCCAGCTCAGTACACGACTCCCAAACAAATCCTGCATCCGACAGAATCCGAGAGGCCGTTGAACAGAGAAAAACTGGGGAAACGACAAAATAATTGCAGGTGGGCCCAGCAGGCGCGCACTTCGCGCTGCTAGCTACTCTGATCGTCGAGATCCTGCACTGCTGGCCGATGCTGAAGCACCCCAGACGCGCCCTGTCGAAGCTGATCGTGATCCTGATGGGTCTGCTGGTCCTGGGCATCCTGCCCTGGGTCGACAACTACGCCCACCTGTTCGGCTTCATCTTCGGCTTCCTGGCGGCGTACGCGTTGATGCCGTTCATCTCGTTCGGGCACTACGACCGCCGCCGGAAGATCTGGCTGATCTGGATCTGCCTGATCCTGATCGCGGTCCTGTTCACCCTGCTCCTGACCTTGTTCTACAACGTGCCGGTGTACGAGTGCGAGGTGTGCAAGCTGTTCAACTGTATACCGTTCACCAGGGACTTCTGCGCCTCGCAGAACATCAACTTCAAGCGGGAGGAGCCCGTATGACACACGGTGGTGCCGTGCTTCGAACTCAACTTCGAGACGACCACTGGAACAATCACGGACAGCGACGTAACACGGTGGCAGCTGATCCTGTTCGCGCTTTCATTGGATCCCGTACGCTAGCTCGGAGCCTTCGGAACCGGCGGGCCGCGGCTTGCAGAGGCAGCACGCCTCGATCCCAGTGATGATCCTCTCCAAGCTCCACGGGCTCTGACCACCGGAGGATCTCCGAGCCAAGTGAATCGCCAACGAACTCGAAGGGAAGAATCACGTGTTCATCGCCGTGGACGAACGACACTGCCTTAAACTTAATAAAGAAACCATCCACCGGGGGCCGAGAGACTTGGCATACCCTAAACTCGTTAGCACTGGCCCCCGGCTGGAGTGTACATATTAGCAACACGCGCCTTTACGTAAGCGTGGGAAGCGGTTTCCACGAGGATCCGATCGCTGGGATCTGGCTCGAGCGTTCCCCTCGAGGATCTGCACGATCATTCGACCCCCCCGACACGCCGGGACCCTGTCGTTCGACGGACTCAGGGGTTGGAACACGTGTACATAGAACGAGCACACGAGGAACTCTTGTTACATACGGTATACATAGGGACGATCTTGATATTACGTTTTAAGGTTAAGGGGACGGGGAGACGGTGAGGGACGAGAAAGAGAGAGAGAGAGAAAGAGAGAGTGTGAGAGAGAGAGAGAGAGTGAGAGAGTGATGGGAGAAGAGTGGAGGACGTAACCGGAAGTGTGGCCGGCACCCCGCACCTCCGACACGACGGAACTATCTGTGATGGGCCGCGCGGTTGGTCTTCTTCGAAGAATATTTTTCATTAAGCGCACGCGAACAGCCTTGCGCGACGTCTAGGGAGGATTATCCGCCAAACGGATCGAGCATGAGCTTAATTTTAAGGGCGCGAGGGGCGGGGGTGTGCGAGAGATAGAGAGAAAGCGAGAGAGAGCGAGCGAGAGAAAGAGAGAGAGAGAGTGACGGGGTGGAAGCGGGGCTTCGATGGAAAGTGTTAACGATAAGTAATAGCCGGCGAGAACGAATCAATTTTTTATAAAACGAGAGACAGAGGTAGCGATGGGGAGCGATATCAGGACAATTAATCAATTCACACCCTGTATATAATTGTAGGAGAGGCGAGGGTGAGGGACGATGGGCGAGGTGGGTTCGTTTTTTGATTGGCAAGCTTGGAGGCTGGGGTAAATGCTGGGAGGAAGAGATTGGCGTTCGTGAAAGTGTGCTTTTTTGCGTTGAGTGTATGCGCTGAGCGTTCGATCGTATTCGTTTAGTACTTCGAAGAGCGATTCTGCGAGTCGCGTTCAAGGGAAAGTGGAGAATAACGAAATCTCGATTTCCGCCTCGCTTTCGAATTATCGGCGATCGAAGATTGGCCAATAGCGCTGCGCTATTTTCCCGCGCTTGTACCTGTCTCACGCGCCTCTATTGGCGGAACGTATTACAAAGAGATTTTTGATCGTGGATTCTTTGGAGACGAGGCTCGTATCGCGATGCTGTTAGTCTTGACTTTCGTGGTAGGTCGAGTCGCGGAATTGCTTCTAAGAATATTTGAGACTTCAAGTCGGACACCCGGTATGCAGGTGAGAACGCTGTTTGAACGGTTTTCGTGTCATGGCGTCGATGAACGTGAGAATTCCAGAGCACGATGTTCCAGAACGAAGATCGTTGCGATCGAGGATCAGGTGAGTTTCCGATGATACCTGTTGACTTGTAAGAATTGCGTTTTATTTTGTAGGAACTGTTGTTCTGTGTTCTTTCGCGAAGAGTACTGAGATCGTTTGATCTGGCACAACGTGCTTCAGTGTTTCTTAACGTGAATCGACTGAGAGTGTCTCCCAATGAATAGTTGGTAGGTTATTATGTTTGTTTAGTATATGTTTCTTCATATTTGTATTGTTAAGTTTTTGACGAGGTTTATTTTAATGAAGCTTAGTTTCTATGGTAAGATTTTTTAAACGGATATTCGTTATTTCTAGAATAGTAATTTTGATCGATAAATCCAGTGGTAACGTGATTCATTGAGAGACATTGTACATCGAGGAAAATGTGTTTTCTGTTTGCGTTCGCGTATGAGATGGATCTTCCTGCGTTTCAAAGAAAGTACTTAGTTTTAATGATTTCTACAGTATTAATGAATCTTTGATGACAAGACGGAGCTTCGCTGTTTCTGAGGTCTCGCGGTGCTTAGATTGGAAAGGAATATATTTCCTCAAGTTCTCTTCGTTAAACGCTGGTATAATCTATTTATTTGAACAAATATACAATTCATTAACAGAATCTTTCTTAAAATTCCTCAATTTGTTATCTATTCAATCAATGAATAATTCTCTCAAAAATTCGTGAAACATTTTCCAATGTTCTAACTTTGAATCATCGCATCGCGAGACCTCGGACGACTTACTTAACAATCAACCAACTGGTAGGTTCATGCTAAATCATTGTGTTCCAAGAAACTTGAAAAAAAATCAGACTTCTATCGCATTCATCGCACTATGTTGCCATTCAGAAATATGAAGACATGGTTTTCTATCCTCGTACGTGTTGAGCATGCCGCGAGAACGAACAATAATCGATGACACGTCGATTCCGAATAATCATCGCAACTACGATCGTATCACTGCTGACGGAAGCGACGCGAAGCTATTTAAAGTATAAGCGCACATTAACGAATCATTATAGTGGACCTATATAACTATCATTAAACCATTATTAAACATGTAATCGGAAAGCAATTTTTATACTCTTCTCTTTGTATTCATCGCTATCCACGTAAAATTACAAAAAATTCGTCGGAGAAAGGTATTTATATATTCCTCGTTCCCTTCGAAGTACGCGCGTCACCAAAAACGAAAAGCGGAGAGGAACACGAAAAAATTGGTGCAAAACAAATATATAAATTTTTACTTAACGATTAGACTCGCGTAAGAGGTATAAAGAATCGAGAGAAGCGTTTAGTTTTAATATATACTTATACATGTATCAAGAGAGAGATCGATGATTTTTCCTATTTTCCACTCGTCATTGACTTTTACGACACGAGGGTGACACTTATTTCCCGCCGCGCAATGGCGAGCGCAACAATTACGATAATCGAAAACCATGCTCGTTTGGAGAAACGGAAATTTACAAAGGATTTTCAAGTTCTTTTACAAGTAATCGCGCCTCGACGAACGGGATCGATGTTCTCGGTCGAGTGTTTCCTTTTTTCTGTTCGTTCTATCGTTCGCCCGACGATGCTGCGCACAAGTTTATACGCCGTTAACGATCGGCCGCCGCGAATTCGCGTGCTCCCGCGTGGGAACACGCATTATAAAGCGATTAAGCGATGCTTAATCGGAAGGCAAATCGCGCGATAAGGAGAGCCATTTTCTTTTTCATTGATGCCACATTCGACTTGATTTATTGGGGGGAAATGAGCACGATGGCTCGCTTGATTCAATTTTAATCCCCTGCTGTTTAATATCTCGTTGCTCCCGAGTTGAACATTCCGAAATGGATTTGACAAACATGCAAATTATTCTCTTGTTACGTTAGTATTCAACCGTTGGACAAGCTGCGCGCTCGTAACGAGTATGTAATACATTTTTCTCTGCGATCGTGGGTGATCATTTCAATTGACTTTAGTAGGCTGCCTTTTTACGAGGGTATTGTTGATAAGGGATTAATAAGTATTTTTAGGCTTTCATTTAAAGATTAAGAATCAGAGGGCCGTTGGAAAATGAACCGTTCCGTCGTTACTCGTGAAAAAGGAATGGTACAATTGTATTAGTTGATTTCTGACGCTAGAACTGTCGATAGTTAAGCTGAAATTCATTATTTTCATGATACTCGCATGTCGGAGTAAAGGTGCATCAAGATTTCACGAGATTCATCGTACAAGTTACTGAATTGTTTCGGTAGTTCTACTGTTAATTCGCATCCCGTTCTTTCGCTCCAGTTTCAATGTGCAATACTTTCTCGTTATAGTCGCCGGTGGGCGACACTGTGAATCGAGGAATATTTAATCGATTAATAAGCACCGTTCGTTTCGATCGTAAAAGGGGAAAATACCAAATATTTCTGTAAATTAACATATTCGAAAGTAAACAAAGAGCGGCTAGAGTTAAATGAAACTTCATCCGATTAGCCATTTCACTACTTAAAGGTTTATTCATGAAACATGCACAAAAGATTCGCCGTCTAGTAGCTCCATCGACGAAATGGCGGTCGTACAGACAAGATCGCGGTCCCGCACACAAAATGGCCGACCGAGCGCGCTTATAACGAGAGAATACACAACGTATACCCGCACCGTTCAGTTCTGTATTGAAAGCGTGTGACGAATGAATCAACGAGGCGTTCGACAAATTTTGTGATAAAAATGAAGGGGGCAGCTGACTGAACAGGCGTGAAAGTTTCGAATCGAGGTGAAAGGTTCGCGTGAATCGATGGAAAGGAAGGAACAAGTGATCGGGGGAGAAGGGAAGAGGGGGTCCAGGACCTTCGACACACAAGCACACACACATACACACACACGCAAGCAAGAAACAAACAGGGACAAACCACCGGAGACACGGATAAACACACAGAAACACGCATACACACTGAAACCAAACTTTTCGGATTATATAAATATATAAATATATAAATATGAGTATATAAATATACACGTATACATAAAGTACGCGTTAAGGAGGTGGACCGTGGCGATTGTCGACGAGCAAACAAAAAAAAAATAAAACATATTGTTATTATTGTAAATGTGTCATATACAGGTAATAGCATGCCATACGAAGAAGAAAAAGAAGAAGAGGAAGGAGACATGAGAAAAAGTATGTGTGCGAGCAAGAGTGAGAGAATGAGAGATAGAGAGAAAGAGAGAGTGAGAGAGAGAGAAGTTAGCGGAGGGAAACGAGTAAAACAGATTCGAGAATACCTTCGATATTTCCATACCGATCACGGCGAGGTGGAATGTCGTCTTTCGCCGCGGGGACGATGTGAATTGTTGACTGCGTTTTATCGGTCGCCTCGACTTGGGCAGGCTCAGTGATATGGCTGCGACGGCTGAATCGACGTTACAGTCAGTGTATCATAAAGAAATGTTCTCTTTTATTCATTTCAACCGTTCAGGTTGCATTTCTGACGTTTGCGAGACATTTGGAAGAGTTTTGTATTATCAGGATCGTGTCCAAGGGATTTTAATGTAATGTTATTTATTTTATAATATATAATTTCCGTTTTCTTGACTGGTAACCGAGTAATTGAAGCTGGAATTAAATAATACTATAATTCGTCGTCGAGAATGTAGGAGAACATCTTTATTACTCTATGGCGAACATGTTACCGAACGACAGCTGCGAATATAAACGTTCATATCAAATTATAAATGATTAAATTCAACGCTCGCATCACTCATTTTGCAACCAAGTTCTCCTCCTTTGTGTCTTCGAATATCCTCGGACAGTCGCGAACGAAATTAGAACGAATCGAATGGAAAAATTTCATGTTTTCAGTAGTAAGAGCTGGTTATAGTCAGACGTAGGAAGAGAGACGAGGTAACGAAGCCGTCGAAGCTATAAATTCACCGTTCGTATTCCTCCCAAGTCGAGGCGCGCGCCCGAAAGTGCTTAACGACGTTTAATCCGAAGGAGTTCACCATCCGACGTAGCGATTTGTATTTGTTTGACGTACTCGTTATTTCGAGCAAACACGGCTAGCTGAGAAACGTGTCACGGGTATCCCCCGAACTACATTGTCGACGCGTGGGAACGATTTATATTGTACACGGAGGGTCCTCTCGACGATTCGCTCTCGATCCGTCGTGTGAAGAGGATAACTGAGCATACAGAAGAACAAAATAAAAAGATAATTGAGAAAAAGGGAGAACGAGAGAGAGAGAGAGAGAAAGTGAGAGAGAAAGAGAGAGTGAGAGAGAGAGAAAGAGAGAGTAAGAGAGAGAGAGAGAGTAAGAGAGTAAGAGAGTAAGAGAGAATGCGAGAGAAAAAGAGAGAAAGAAAGGGAGTATTAAGTAATTAATAACGATAAAGTGGAAAAAGCACGCACCAAAGAGAAAATAAATAAAAAAAGAGAAGAAGAAGAGAGAAACGAAGTCGTAAACGATGTCTTGTAAATAAACGTATGCGTCGAAAATGGACCAAGGACCTAAATAGTGCAGCTCGTGTAAAAATTGAATATCCCGATCTCGCTATCACGTAGACGAGCTCGGATGGTAGGATCGTTAAGTAAAGCTACAATTTATCCTAACGTTGTTTAAACCGGCGTGAGCAACCCTTGACGCGATCCAATGTTCTCGGCGATCTGGATCGTCGCGATCCTTGAGATCCTCGATCGAGGAGTATCGGAGAATTATTGGAACTGCTGTAAACGGTTATCGAAATTAATAGGAAACAAGGAAAATTTGGAATTTGGATAACGGAGAAATTCTTTTCTATTGTTTGTGAATTTGAATGTTCAAGTTTAGGATACTTGGAAGAGTAGTAAGAATTTTTTCATGAAAATTGTAAGAACCTCGCACGGTATTGTTCGGGTAAAAATTAATTTTCTGTTTTTAATAATCGAACGGATGGTCAAAGAGTGCGATTTAATTTCTACGCGCAACACTCGGATCGACGAATTTGTTTTAATTACTCGTCGAATGCGTGTAGTATTCCCGAACGGCATCCTGACGTTTAAACAATTTCCATGCAACACTCTGCAGTATCCGGCGAAAGCTTATTTAAGCTCTCGCCTCGGCTGCAATCGACAGATTTTAATTGAAAACATTTACACGTATCCGCTCGATAAACGGTCCGCGTTTTACCGTGCGAGATTCTTTTATCGGGCCAGCGGACAATACCTTCCCTATCATTCTTCACTGTATCAAGCGAAGTATAAAATTTGTATCAATCGGAACGCAAGGGGGTCAAATCGATACGGATCAGACGAATAGGAACTGCAGCTCTTTCTATACAAATTTTGTTCATTTAATTCCAAACGTACTCTCATGTACATGAATGCTTTAAAAACTTGAAGACGTATTCAGGAACGTAGAGACATTAAATTCAATGATTTCAAAATGAAATATAGCAACCCAAGAATTCTAAAAAGTTAGAAAACTCGACAGATATCCTTAAAACTAACGTTTCAAACCTAAATTCTTCAGAATTTCGAATCTTTGGATTATTCTAGCTTAAAAATTCAATGAAATTCGAATATCGAATGAACAAGTTAGGAGACTGTTTAAATTTCAGAGTCTAAAGGAACTCGTTTAAATATTTGAAGGAACCAAGGTAATCACGATTCTCCTTGAGACGAGCTTGAACAATAATCACGACGATTGTCGGCCACAGATCTTGGATCACCGTTAGGGCTCGATTCCGGAGACAGAGCGAATCCGTGCGAGAGCAATTTATTCTAATGACAGTCCTCGATCCCCTTTTATATATATACATACATACTTTAAGAAGATTCCACCACAGCCGCGCGGTATTATTTTTCTGTATCCCTGTATCTATAACGAGTGATATAAGCATTAAACGATGGACTTAAGGGTTACGAGTAATACGACTGTACTATTAACGATTATTATGATTACTTCGCCAGTTTTGTTTCCATCTAGTAATCGGGTAAGGTTTTCGATTACGATTATTATTACTGATCATAAACGATGCATTGTAATTGTCGCTGTTATATACAATACATACATACGTGCGTATAGGCATGCGGTGTGTGTGCACGCGGGCGGTAACGCGTGCGCGCGAGCGCGCGCTTGGGCACATACGTATGCGTATATAAGTCTCTTGAACAACATATTAATTTAATAACAATAAAGAAAATGTGAAACTGACCCACCGAGTTGTTCTCGCTGTCTCCCAGCTGATATTTCTGTTCTTCTTTTGATCTTTGTCTTTGCCATTGTTTCTTTGGAATTGAACTTTCTGTAAAATTGTTTGGACTATCTTCTTTTCTGCTTTCGCATCGAGTACTCCTTTTTCCTTTCTATTCTTGTTTTGGAATATTTATTGCTGTATAATTACAGTGAGTTTTAGATTTTTATTTATTAGATTCTACGAGTTATTTCAACAAATTCAAAGGTGTAGGGCTTTGACGCTTTGAGTGGAGTAAAGATTTTGCGATTTTTAAAGAAATTGCGCAAGTGAATTATGCAGATTTTGAGGAAAAATTCAGTATATTCTATTGTGCTCTGCAGTGAATGATTTTTAATATTCTTATGAATGTCTATCAGGTGTTACGAGTATAGAAAAGTTTGATATTGAGAGGAAATAAAAAAGAACACGTTATTTATTTGTTTACTGGTACTCTGTTGGTAAGGTCGTGACGCGAGAATTGCAAAGTGGCCCCAGATCGTGAGACAACAGTTTCTCGTCGGTGCCTCAAAGCTCTTCTCTTTCAGCAGATCTCCCTGCTGCTGTCAGATGGCGCCATGATTGCTTTCAAACTCAATTTAATACAACAATCGGTATCATTACACAATTTCTCATTACTTCTGACGCGTTATTCCTGGACAGCAAATCTATCAATTTAACATTCATCTATAAATTATAAAAACTTCATATAATTTCCATATTAAACTGTACTCCATTACTAATTAAAAACCGAATTTTCTCATCTCTATAATACAACATAAATCCTCGATTTCAAATCTTTCGATTTGAAAGCATGAAAAATTGAATCATCCTTTGCTACCTTACACCGTCAAGTATTTCACTGATAATTATAACCATTCTCAAAGACTCAAGAATGATCTACATTGAAATCTTCATTTTGAACGATGATTCAATTAACATCGACTTAGTTCCTTGATTCAGGTTATAAATAATCTTCAACTTCAGAGGGTTAGCCCGTCCCTCGGAAGATCTGAAAAATGTCAGATGTTACAGTATTATCCGCCCTGACCCTATAGGGTTAAAAAATGTCCGATCCTGAAAGGGTGTCACGGGCGAAGTCGAGCGGCCCTGCGCGATCGTCCCCGACAACTTCATAAATCTACGGTGATTCTCGGCGAATCCCCTTTTCTTCCTGCGGTTTTCCCATCAAGAGCCACCGGAATATTTCCCTGACATTTCTTAGGCAAAGGGTGCGGCGTGTCACACGTGCGCGCCCAAGGAGACACTCGAGCACCACGACAAACACGTTCACCGGCGTGGAGAAAGGAAATTTTTGAGATTCCGAACGATTGCTGCCCGATGGAACAGATAGGAGCAATTTCCAAATGCTTTGTCGGCCGAGTCGTCTGCTCCGCGCCGGAAAATCAAATGGAATCCCTTCTTACCGAAACTTAATTTCAGCATTTAGAGAAGAAAAGTGGAGGACGATATTTTCTAATATCCTACTTGAAGAAGATTAATTTTAGATCGTCGTTGAATTTAAGTTCGAATTGAAATATTCTGAAATTTGTGTCGAATCTTTTCAGTCTACCCTTTGTCAGCCCTTTCTTCTATTTTATCATCTACTTTTTTAACACTACTTTTTAACCCTTCAGTTCTTTTGTTATCTTCTCTTTCTACTCTTCCTAGTCTCCCTGTTATCACTCGCTCGTTCTACTCTACCTCATATTTTTCGAATTATCCCCTTATCATCCCCTTACTCTACTTTATCCCATATCTTCTCGGTCTACCTGTGGTTACATTTTCCTGTACCATAGACCATGTCGTTCTAGTTTATTCCCTGAAAGACAGTTTCTCATGTAAATTCTGTCCTCGCGTTGCTAAAAGAATAATGATTGGTAATATTAATTGTTGAGGAGCTTGTTCAATAATTATTCTAATAGCATCAAACAGATTATCGTATTTTTAAAATTTGATTGAAAATTCTGCGTTTTCCATTGTTATTTTGTAACCAATTATTCGACTGCTTGCGCTAGGAACAGTGTTTAGTGTTGAAAAATTAGGAAAATTACTGAGAATTATCTAATAATCCTTTACAGACAAACATAAATAATAAATAAATGAATGTTGCAATTTAGTAAATATTACCACTGAAACGTGACGATGAAATTTGCGGCATGTTTTGATTAAAATTAACTTTACCGTGGCACATTGTGTTTCAAAGAACATAGGGTAACGAGACTCCATTACACCGCGCGCCGTTCGCGTTTTATGATTACCGATAATTAAACACACAACGTAGCCAGTAATTTACGATCTGTTGTTCGTTCAACGACGCGGCGGCGATAATTTCGGTGACCCGCGGCGAAAATTTACCGGCTATTTATATATTTTTATTCCGTCGGACGCCCGGCTCGCGACCGCCGCGAAAATTTATTCCTTTTCTTTTTTCCCCGCAGCCATTTTTTATCGAGATTTATGAACAAGCCGAATAACAAGCACGATACTTTATTAACCCCAGCCCAGGCCCCGTTTTTTCCCGGTAGCCGCGCAATCCACAATACAGTCTGATTTAAATTTCGAACAAAGGCGCGTTAATGAATTCGTGAACGATAAAATTGGCTCCATGTGAAAGACAGTGTGCATACGCCGATGATGAATCACGTAAATGATCGTCGACAACCGTTCAGCCCTCGTGCTGTAAAAATAAATCTGTATAGATTCTTTTTATATTAATAGTGTTCGATGACAGACAATTACAAGTGTCCATTTAAACGTATTGTTCTAATTCGATCTAATTACAAATAATTTCAGTGTTGTTAGTTCTGTATGAATTTAGTTGGGTTAAAAATGAAAGAGAAATTGTAGTTATTTTTATAGTATAATTGCAATATATGACGTTATCATTTTACAGGACTGTAGATAAAAATGACTTTACTAAATGAATCGGGTCAATAAATTAAGAACACGTCAGAAATGTTTGCAACGTTTCTAGCTTGTTCAGTTCGATACCGTCCGCTCCAAATGCAAATGATTCACCAATGAAACTCGTTAAATATTAATATATCTTTGTACGAACTGAACGTTTTGTAATAACTGTCGTTGTTTCCATGCCCGCTCGTAAAAGTTCGTTCCACCGTAACCGATAAATATTTATAGGGAAGCCGTGCGACTGCAAAATGCCGGATTTTTACGGCTTCCATATGTACAGGACGGATCGTCGAAAAAACGTTAAGGTGTCCGCTTAACAACGGGCTAAATTGAATTACACAACGACGCCGGGAGATGAATGTCCCGGATCGGAAAGACTTTGCGATCGTTTTCGAAGAGCCATTGCTTCAAATGAAAAGTTATGTCCCCCGGCGTGGAGCGGGCCGCTGCGCCATTCCGGCCCAGATAGAGATTTGTCAACGTCCGTCCTAAAACGAATACTAAATTTCGATAGATTTTACTGTTCGCCGCCCCTGTCCGACTTGAAATTCGGGACGCACGCGCTGCTTCCGCTGCAACTGCTCGGAATATCGGAATCGTTGTCGTACCCGGGCATTTATTTCGAACGACGCGTTACGAAAAATCGAACAAAGTGTAATTATTGCGTTTCTCCATTGAACGATGTCCATGGTTTCCTTAACCACTTGCGCTGGAAACGAATTGAGAAACTCGACAAGATCTCGCGCGAAGAATTTTGTCTTCGCAGATTATATACAGATATGTACGCAAATGTCGTTTACCAATAATTTTGTACGAAATTAAGAACCTAATCGTTTGTGAAACTGACAACGAACATTTTCAACCAGTGCACAGATTAACTGAACCTTATGCAAGACGTAGTTTTGAAAATATTTGGATGAGACCCTTCAAAGTTGAAGGTTGAAAGTATATTTTTTTCTTGATCTCCAGAAGAATGAAAGTTTATAATACAAAATTCAGATAGATTAAAGCTCTAACAGTCAATATTTAGTAAAGCACGTATATCAGAGCAACAACTAAAGTTCGAAATTTCTAAACTTTAATTATAATAGTGAAAAAATTCGTTTATTTCATCTCCATCTCATCTTCGAACTCTGCCGAACATTATTATACGGTAATTCGTTCGTTAAACATCTGTATCATTCCAGGAACTTCTCTGTAAAGCCTTGCCACGTGTTCAACTCGATAATTACAGGGCAAGATGTTAATTACGATCTGGGGATGTATATTCCTCCCCTCGGAATTCCAGCAAACGTCCCCAGGAATCTCTTTAATTTTACCAATGGCCCATTTCGCGCTCTGCCACGCGTGGCCACGCGTTTGTACAGATTACAAACTAACACGTACACACGGTCAGATAAGGCGTAGCTGCACCGCGGTGCATGAACAATATAGATTCACTAACCACGATCACGTGAAGGGGGTGCGAGCAAGGGAACACCGTGCCGGCCGGCTTTGTGCGAGCTGAGATCGTGTAGATGGAACATTGAGCCGACAATATGTCTGTTAAACCTTATGTAATGTGATCTCCTTGTCCCTATCTGTGCCTACAAGCGCGTGTGATCCTGTGTGATGGCTTGAAGCTAATCGCAGCTTTCCTGTCTCGAGGACACTCTTTCTTTTGAGACACTGCCAGTGGAATCGTCGATTTTTGTGTTTGATTTAGTCGAAGTATGAGTACAAAGAAATTATTCGCAGAGATAATTTAATTATAGGGGAAATGTAACAGTATAGAGGATTGTAGTTCGAAAACAAGAGTTACTATTAAACAGAGACTTTTTGAAACAAAGAAAACTGAACGCTGAAATATTGCAGAACAATATTCACTGAAAAAGTTAATAGAATTTATAGGAATAATGTTTGATTAAATATAAAGAGTATGGAATGTTTAAGTTTAATCGAGAAGAGTTGGAATCTAATTGTGGTTTACGACTTTCGATAAGAGTCCGTAGAACATGAATTCGATAATGAGTGTATTAATCATTTTAATAGCGTCTTGCGTCCCACGGGGTTTCTCACGTTCAATTATTTCTGCCGAATAAATCTGTCGAACGACGAATAAAAGTGCCGAATGGAATTTATGAAGCTCGCTTGATATATTATTCAGAATGCTGCGCGATTTTGTATTCCGCAATAAGTAGCGGCAGCTTAGGTTCAACTATTAATCTGAAAAATTTGATTTCGCGCGGCAACTAGCCAGCCGAGGGCCCTTAAATTTTCAAACCGATTTAACGTGCCCGCCGTAGCCAAACCATCGCGTCCGTTTCTAACATTTCACGAGGATTTATTATGCCGAACGTTCAACTTCGGCGATTTCAATAATTTAGGAGGATTCCAGCCACCAGATTGAGGTTCACGTTGATGATCTTCTTCCACTTTTACAGAAACTCTCCCACGTGCTACAGGCCCTCCGGTAATCCCTGAATTTCCGGGTAATCCCACGAATTTTCTCCGCGAAGCGCCTGGAATGAAGTTACACCTGACTTCATCACTGATTGAAACGTTTCGTTACGAGCAAACATTATTCTCGTATCCCGATCTTCCATCCTCCATCTGTTTCTTGCCTCGTATCGTCGATTAAAATATAACCCATTAAATACAATTCCATTATTATATTCGGCTTATACATTTCATTATATAATTATCCTGTTCGTGCATCTGCCTGAGTAAATCGTATCAAAATTTCAACCGAATTAAACCCTTCGCCTTATCATTCGTCCTGTGATCTAACTTGCAAGGGTTGCCGTATTAACAATCTTGCAATGAAATCAATCTCACGTGGATCTATTTAACATAAGAGTTTATACATCTGGTATAAAGTGAGATAGAAAAATCATATGAAGTAATACTTATGGAAACATAGTTTAATCCTTGAAACTTATTCGAGTGACTAATTCAATTCTAATTATTCGATACATTGACACTCGAACTTCTTCTAAAATTTTAGATATTTAATATGATTGACATGTAGTCTCTATAAAAATTGTAACAACAGATTATTTCCAGTTTCCTCAGGCATTCATTATAGTATTTATAAACTACTTATTTTCAAAATTACTCCGAGTAATCGCTACTTTCAAGGTACAAGTAATTGCGAAATAAGGAAATTTCAAGCTAATGGTACAGAAGCATCTCCGATTGATGATACAATTAATACAATTATTAGGAGAGTCTACTGAACTTCGGTGTTCTCTATGAAGGTTCGGTAAGTAGCTAGAACAACCGCAATAAAAGGCGAGGCGCAATATGGCGGATACTTAGCAGGTAGTACGCGAACTTTCGCCGTTGCCTCGCAGATATCTCTGCGCTTCGCAGCGAAGTAGGTGCCGGATAAAGTGACAGCGATGCGCGAGGCACGTTACAGACACCTGAGTGCGTGCATTCGGGCCGCCGGACTCTCAATGTATTTACTAAGGTTTCTCGCAGGGTGCTCCTCTTCAGAGCTTCCCTCGCTGACGTACGATAATCGCACAAAGGAAACGCGGGGGTTGTAGCGGAGCTGCGATTATTAATAACGACTGCGTTCCTAATGACGAGCATAAACGAAAATTCTGCATTAATGAAGAACCGCGTCGTTACATCGCGTTCAACCCTGCTACAACGCGGAGCAGTTCCCTTCGAGCGGAATTCAAACGTTAATCGTGTCGACTTAGCTGTATTCTTTAGCTGGAGAATTTTTTACATTTCGACTGAACGTGAATAATTGAAATTAATCATCGAATAGTATCGCGAATTTATAGAAATATCGATATTAACCCTTAGCACTCGAGAATATTCTTCTCAACGAATATTCAGTATTTTCTGATTAAATATCAATGATATTTAAATCATTAGGTTTGAAAAAATCGTAAAGTTTTAAAACATTATTTCACGAAACTGAGATTCTTCGACATTAATTATCCGAAGGGAAGTGATTTTACATGTTCCTCGGAAACTTCAATATCTTTCGAAACTCTTAAACGACAGGACCGAAGTAAAAAGCTCGGAAATAGGGGAGCAGACGATAGAACACGTGATACAATTCCAGGTCAAGTATACGGAACCGTGATACGAGAGTCATCGGAGAATTACGATCATCCGGGAATGAGATTCAATGGTTTTACGTGGAAACTTTCTCCATTACGCCGTCCGGGCGACCGGCCACCCGGGCTCAAACGAAATAAGTGTCCATTGAAACGCGCGCCGCGACGCGCGACACATTAGGAACACCTGAATCAGGGGCATTACACGCGAAATGTCTCCATTACGCTTTTCACGGTTTAACGTTCGCGCTTATTCCCTTTGTAAGTTCTCCGCGGGCTTGTATTTACACGGCGCGCGGCCGACGTAATTCCCCGGTGTCCATTTTGCCCGCTACCCGCTCATAGTAAAATGTTCCGCGAGCAAACAATTTTTAAGGAAGCTTAACGGCGTTACGCGCTTGTTAACGAACACGGGCTTTTTGCCGATATTAACAGCTCGCATTAAATGGACCCATTTGCCAACCAGTTCCGAACCTCGAATCGTTCGAAGAATTCCCGTGGGCACTCAGCTTTTTCAAACCTCTCTAGCTCGCGATAATACCGTGGACTCGCTGTGTTTTAATTAGTCCGCTGTTTGTTATTCACTGGTACTGATATTAACGTCGTTGTATTTAGACTTTCATATACTCAATGCATTTTCGTAATATATTAAAAAGATAATGGAAAGTTACGAGCGGCGTGATGGTTTTGGACTCGTTTCCCAATTTGCAAATACGAAAGCAGTACAAATTATTTGGAAGACTAAGTCTCGAAGAATAATTTAATTACTCAAGAAATCAGCACGTAGTTTTTTCTATTAAGCAATTGATATATAATTTAGCTTCAGCTAAAAAATGTCTATATTTCAAAGAATCTTCATCCGTAGATCACTAATTATTTCTTCACGGTTCTTAACATTACATTAGTAGTCAAACCTGCCTCCACACCTCGAAGAAACAAGTCACATAATCATTCCAAACTGCTCACAAAACCAGCCGAAAAAGCGTACGTAAACGAAAGAAATCGATCGCGCGGATAGAATCGAATCGAAGCGGACAAAGCGAGTGAAAAGCAGTCATTACCTAACTGCTCGAGGAATCCGGTTGTCCTTCCCCGCGAGTCTCGCAAGGAATCACGTACGATACTTACCGTCGTGCGTTTTACCTTTTAAACGTTCCATCGGGAAGCAGCCTCCGAATTCCGTACACGACTAGCAGACCGCGACAAAGACGAACGAGCTGGATCGCGAACGTGGAAGAGGCGAACGGCGGTCGCCCCTCCATCATGCATTATGCAAAATAACGTATTAATAACACCGGGCGGCTTCCGCGCGGATTTTAAATCGTATGCTAATCGCACGGGACGTTTGTCCTGCTCCGCCACCTGATGCCCCGTCGCGCGGTTTACATTAGGAGTCACGGTACGAAAACACGGAAACTCCGTGGGAAACGTACGCGAAATTTCGCCGGGGTCTCGGGCGAACGCGACGCTCGCGGCCTGGAAATGCTCGGCCGCGCGATACGCGTCCGCCCGAGAGAGCCAGCTCCTCAGAATTACACCGTCGAGAGCGGCCGCGCTATCTGTCGAGAAGTAAAATGTCTGCTTCCGGAAGATTTCGCGCGGCTGATGGAACCGCCGCGCGGTGCGGCCAAACGACCGTTCCCTGCACGAAACTCAGTAACTCGGAAAGTATCGGTGATACAAGCTAATGCTTCGAACAGGAGTTGCGAGCTGTAGAGCTAAACATGCTGGGATTATATTCTGATATTCTGAAGTTTGTCTAGTGATAATGAATATGTTGAGATATGTCGCGGTTGCTGTGGATTTTGAATGCGTTGCATAATTATTTCGGAATGAATTTGGTTTCTGAGCGACTGAATTCTGCGAGTTATTTCGTGGTTTCTTTGAAACGTTTGAAGTTCAGACACTATAGGGAAATTTTGATTTGTCTTGTCTGTATCTTTGAAATCAGGTTTGTTATTATTAAGGACATTTTCGGAAATTTTAATCTTGTCGAGTGGTTTATTCATAGTTAAGATATTCAAAATGTTTGAAGTTTTGTTAGGTCTTGGCGTATGAAGTGGAGAGAGTGGATAGAGAGATTTAGATTTTCGGGAGTATTGGAATTTGTTAGATTTGCGATGAACGAATGAAAGTTTCATATTCTGATTGATCTATCAATTTTGTTACTTTCTGGAAAGACCTCCTGAACATTTGGAATGACTGGAGTTGGGATTGCAGAGATGTTTTCATATTAATCACGATCGCCGCGCTAGTTGATATCTCCTAATTGCGAGGGCTGAAACGCTTCCACTCCGTGTATTGGTATTTTTTCGAAATATTTCTGCTCCTATCTCGCGTACAATGTATCGTTACGCGAGCCCCTAGATCCGCAACGGGATCTCGAGTATTCAAATCTCTGTCTCGCGTTTTATTGTCTCCGCACGGCCGACACCCACGATTCTGAGATTGTGATGCGTCTAATGGAGACAGTAAAAGAGAGATATTTAATGGAGCTAGCAGGGAACGGAAGGGGAGAACGAAAACCAGACTTTCGGTAGCGATGGGAGCAACAGCTCGGAAGCTTAGGATTAGAAAAACAATTTTCCTCTCAACTCTAACAACCAATTTCTAACACTTCCAACACCTACAATCCCAACTAGAGAAACTACTTTACTTACCAAATCATAATTAAAATATTGATCACTCTTACCAAACTTTCCATAAAGAAACTAATCACCAAAAATATACATGTAATATTTAAAAACAGAATCTCCAATCGCTTAAAAATACTTTCTTCTACGAGTCTTCATTGACCAATTGATCCTTAAGTGCTACTATAGCCGCTGTAATATTCATTTCAATCGACAATTATCCTTCAATTCGTTCACCGAAAGTTATCCCACAATTCCCAACGAAAGTTACGATTTCTAGAGAATAGTTTGATCGGAAGTTTCGGCGGAGCGGTGGTCTTTAAAGCCCATCGCTACTTCCACACGCCACACGCGATGTGCATCACCGTGAAAAAGCTTCCGATTCAGCCAGCCCGGTTCTCATCTCGGTTTCTTCTCGCTGTATGAAAGCCTATCTTCTCCCGCGCGGAGACAGTTATGCAAACGTATATACACGTCCTACTTGGATTGTTCGCGGACGACGAGATGTAAGATCGATTCAACATCTCCGCGCTAGCTCGCTGTGTTCCGCGCGCCGCGTCGCCCCTAGAATTCCGCGCGTTCCATTAACACCGGCATTCGCGATGTCTGGCGGAATGAAGATTATTCTAATCGCTGAAGATCGAGGAACTCATCGATGATGCTCCTCTGAACTGTTTCACTCGGTTTTTCCCACTTGAAACTGGGTTTCGTTCGTCCATTATCTACCCAGCTTTCTCCTGTTTCATTTTTATTTGTACCACATACGTTAGATCCACACGATTCCTGAAATTTCAGTGAGATTTCACCTATCATCCGTTCACCTCGATGATTCGAACTGAAATTCTTTTAGTTAATGAATTTTCTATAATCACTGTGGCACTTCGCGAATATTCCTACATACAGCGACGGAGAATAAAGTCCCTCTTCCCTGTGACGCATAGAATTCCAGCAAAAATTGCTCTTTATTTATTTCATCCCTTTACCTTCATCCCCTTCTTTCGTCCAGCAGCGCAGGATAATATCTGACCTGGAAAAAACGCGCATGTACCTCCCTTTCATCAATTACAATTAGACCCGAGACCTTCATGCAAATTTCGACTTTTACGGAACGCTTTGCGAAAACCGGAATAAGGGAAATATTCATCCCTTTGAGTAAAAGATTCCCTGTGATAAAAAGAAGCGAAGTCACCATTAATGTTCATTCGTAGAGACCATCCTCCCGAACTTCATTTTCTCGGTGTTATTAGCGCACAAAGCTCTGCAGTGCAGTACCATTATCAAGAAAGCCACCGGGTCGTTTCTCTTTTAGACGCGTGCTATAACATGTATAGAATTTCACTCAGAAGCAGATTTTCGTCTAGCCCTTTTCTTGCAAGATCCTCTGTCCTCGCGACGTCCGCGAGGAAACAAACGAAGATTCCGGTGCACTGTTCTCCCCGGGTGCTCGACTCCCTTTCTCGCAGGACGATAGGATCCCTTTGTTCGCGAGATCGGGAAGGAAGGTTTCAATAACGTTTCCCCGTTGCCCTGTGCCCCGTCTCAATCCGGGCGCGAATAAATTCCCCGGGCAACTACTGTATCCATTACTTTCCTCTTATCGACTCCGTGAAAGAGCGCGGCACGTGACCGTTCCGCGGCGCTCTGACGTCGCCGAAAAGTAAATAAGCCGTGAAATATTGCGCGGATGGCGGGGGGAAGCGTCCGACTGGATTTCCATCCGGTGGAAGGGGTTCGACCTTGCCTTAGGGGGTTGCGCGGTATCCATTACGGAACCTGTCAAACCCACGTGGGATCGCGCGGCTCGCGAGACTGTAGCGTCCAAGGTCGGCCGAAGGGGATCGCTGTCGTTTTGACAGTGTCTTCGTGATAGGGGTTGCAACTGGAGTTCTCGATATGTGAAAGAAGTTTGTGGCATACTCGTGATTCGTGGTTTGGCCTTTCAATGTTTCGATTTTTGGCTTTTCCTGTTAATTAAGCCTTTGGGGACGAGTGTCGACATTTCAGTAGGGCTCGCTCTATTTTAATTAGGTTTTGATACACTTGTTTCGTGTTTGTAATGTTATAGTAAGTTAAAGAAAGTAATAAAGTTTGTTGAGCGTTTGTGGACCAATGTCGACATTTCTGCGAGACGACACGAATGTATGAACATCTGGAGTAATCGGTGATGACAGGTTAATCTCTTTCTGTTAAGAATTTCCATCTTCTGCGAGTTCATTAGAAATAAATTCGCGGAAAGTCTTTCCTTCGTAGAAAAATCTAAAGAACGAGACGATAAGAATGTTCTTATAAAAAAGAAAAGTAGGGAGAAAGAAGGATATCTCTTTCTCTTTGCAGAAGTACAGAGAAAGGAAAAATCTTTTCCTTCGCGGAGGAATCGGGTGGAACGAAGGAAAAATCTTTTTCTCCGTGCAGGAGGCAAGGGGAAAGACGGAAAAGTCTTTTTCATTATGGAAGGAACATTAAACTGAATCTAACTACGGGGAAGAATTAAACAACGTGCATATTTAAATGAGTTCCGCGACTCGAGTTGCAAAGAAGAAGTTCGCTTCAGGTGTGTTAAGATAATTCATTGAATTTTTGTAGTTTTAATATTAATCGTAGCTTTAACGACTCAAGGCGTAAATCAAAATTATTTAGAAAACCGTAAACAATGATCTTCGCAGTAACAAAGTTTATATACTCGAGGAAAATATGGAAGCCGCGCGGAACAGTTCTAAAAGTTCGACCGCGAAGTGCAGTGGATACTCGCAACTTAAGCAATGTATCTTATTGTATAAGTTAGTTCATGATATTAGAGACTTAAGGGCCCTCGTGTTTCTCAGTTACCTTAGCACTATGAATCACAGATAGCAGTAATGCACTGCCGGGGAATCTCTCAACAGGAATCTCTCATTTCTCCGCGCTGCAGTTCGAGCCACCTTTGTGAAACCCGTTTTCCGCGGGAGCTGCTGAAAATTCACAGGTATATCACATTTTCAAAACTATTCTCCGAGACAAATGTCTCCGCGAACGTGGCTCTCCGCGTCTTTTATTCAGAAGCTACTGCCACTTTAGATTACGCCAAATTCCCTCATTCCAACTGGAAGAACTCGTATTTAATCCAGAAAAAGTTCGCATTAATTCCATTCGAATCGTCGTTTTCACGCGGAAACAAAAATTATTTAAATCGAAACAAAGTCCAAATTCTAATTTACCTGTCAATATATAAAAATATTCCGCAAATATTGATAGCAAAAAAATATTTCTTCACCCGAAGATATATTTACTCCCGACAAACACGTATGCAAATCCGTTTATTCCCGATCTTCCATTCGAAACGCTGGAAAAAATGTACAATAAAAAGCTACAGTATCATCAAAATCCTTACACAAACAAATCCCAACGTACAATTCAATCATCCTCGTTATAAACTTGATTTCTACCAACTGCTATTCAAGCACTGACAAATGGAGATCTCTCGCAAACGGTCGTATTGAAAAATACCGTTGCAATAAAAAAATACTGATACCGAAAGGTATCTTTGTAATATACTACTGGTATTAAAACATAACTTTTGAATCGAATATACAAGTAACGCGACTCGAATACGCTCTGAATCTCTCAATTGAAACTCGCCTCCAAAAAATTAACTAATCAATGAAATTCCCGCGCGCACAGACACAACGCGCGGTTCCACTAATCGAGGAAGCTTTAACATATTCGAACCTCAGCGGCGTTTAATTAATTCCCGTCGAACGGAACGCTCGCACGCCGCGGTTCCTCCGTTTTATTCCGCGCTCGCTCTTTGCCGAGGCCGTCGATAAACTCCAACAACGGCCGCTTACGTAAACGCGTATCGGACCTATTTATCGTTCCATCGGCGCGGCGGGCGCATAGATTGCGGGAGTATTTTTCCCGCGCGCGAACTTCCGCGATATTTCCGCGGACAAACGCGCGGCGGCCGCCACGCCGACGTTTCAGGCGTGTCGCGCGAACAATCGCCGCCTCCGTGGCTCGACGTGGAAATAAAACGAAACGGGGGACAGGCTGAAAGAACGCGGGAACCGAAAACGGGGAAAAAAAACGAACACCGGAGGAAAAGAAGGGAACAATGCGAAGGGAAAAATGAAAATGTCGAGCGAAACGGGGTTGATCGTTACGAATGCGCGCACCGATGATAATAAAGTAGAAATGCCCGGCGAACAACTCGTAACTAGCCCGGCGTTGTTGTTCGCGTTCGGTTCGAGTGCATCGATGGAAACTCGTAAAAGTGAGATCGATAAGCTGATAGCCAGCCACTACTGACACAATGTAGCGCGGTAACGGAATGTAACTCATAATTATGGGGAAACGAGCGCAGAGAACGAGTTCTGTCGGCGGCCGTATTGGGTCGGCGAGGGTTGTTTGGTAATTTCGAGATCGTCGAGTATTTGTTTCCCGATTCGAAACGACTGGAGTTCGTACGTCGATATTGTTTTGTTAATATTTTTATACGTTCTGCTCGAGTTGCTGCTTTGAGGTTGTTTCGTCGATTTTTGTAGGTATTCGGTGGCTTTGTAGTTTGTTCTTTGAACAAACCGTTCGTGTAGGCATAATTATAGAACGAGGATTCTGGTATCTTGTTCTAATTTTAGACGTATGATTTGAATGGTAATTAGTATCGGATTTTTATGCAAATCGAGGAGAGTCTGTTGCGGTAATTGGAATTCATCGGTAACTCGCGCTTGCCATTGAGGATTTAATTATCTGGTTGAAGAATAATGTGCATTGTTTTATATGCAGAGTTCTTTTATAATTGAAATACGAAATATGTTGGAATTTTATTGGGATGCAATTTTGTTTGCGTTCCGTTGCACCCGTGCGTGCAGTGTATGCAGAAAATTCGCGCTCTAATAGTTACTTTTAATCTCAGTTTATTGTAATCAACAGCCAAACACGGGATAGCGTTACATAACAACGCTTTTAGTCGTTTGTCGTAATTATATTGCACTGTTGAAATAAATTTTGATCCAGATTTTGCTAGCCCCAGTGTTTCTCATGCACGCGAAGGTTCCCCGCGAATGGAACGAATATTTCGAGGAGTTTTAATTCCGTTAATGAACTGCTTGTTTCCAGGAAATCATTGGAGCTTGTAATTGAACAATATTTAAATCTTCGGAGAATCGTAACATGGCCTTTTGCATAAATTTGAATAACGCTCGCTGAAATCGCGGACAATTAAGAACAAATATTACTTCGCAACATTAATTTTCCCTCACATGTTCCATCCATAGTTTCTCTGCTCGGTTAAACATCGAAAACCCGAGAAAGTTCGAACATCCGTAACATACAATTATATTAGCAACAAATTGGAGAAAGTAACGCACCGAAAGTACTTCGGAAATTCTGCTTGTTCGAGGTATAGCATAAATTACGAAGATGTTTGCTCGTGTCACATATTTCAAATACTTTAACAATTAAAATGCTCGGCGAAACCATTCGTAACATAAATAAATCTTCAAAGAAAGACAGTTACAAACGTTGAGGGAATGATTATGTTTGAGTAAATCCTATTAAAAGAAACGTGCATTAGACAATAGAAATTTCGATACATTAAACATTCTTAACGCATTAAAGGCAGTTATTATATTTTAATCAAATATCATTTGTCTCTTTAATACAGTTAACCGATAGATTTGGTAAGATTAAATTCATTACGCTGTCGATTAAGAAAATGCGCATATACCTAAATGACATTGAACGAGGAAATTCGTGTTTCCGGAGGGGGTCTGTTTAGAGTAACATAATTTGCCTTCGAGCAGTCATTGCTAAATTTAATGAAGCATAAGCAAGCCTAATCAGACCGAGTCACGAGCGACTCGCGTCGTCGCCTGCAGCGTTAACTCGTTGAAACGGGGCAAACGACTCTGTAAATTGCAACTTGACGCAGGCTCGCGACGACCTTAGAGCACCGTCGAAATCATGGTTTATTCTGTCGCGTCTCGCGGACGCGATTTTTATAATGAAATATCATAGCTGCGTATTTACTTCGAGGAAACGGGAAACATTCGAATTTCATTGAAACATCCCCGATACTGAAATACTACCCAACCCAGTCGAAACGACGTATATTACAATTAAACAAACAATATCGAATATTTCGAGTAACCTGCAACAAAAGTAAAATCCACTGAACAATCACGGAACGTCAACAATCTAACGCAGAACAATTTAATTCTCAAGAAATCTTCGATACTCGATAGAAACCTTTCACCAGAATGTCCTGTCGCTTCGGCATTCGCGTATCAATCACCGATTACTTAATCGCGAACATCATCGATTTTCCAGACACGTGGCTCCGTGAGTTTCGACTCCTTTACGAGTGACGATCGTCGAAACACGCGCGATTAATGATCATATTCTCATCAGAGTCTCCCATGGTCAGCTCGAAACGGTAATAAATTAAGTTGCGCGGCTCTGATCGGCGCGAGAGTTTAAACGTGCCTCGGCCAATCGATCACGAGCAGGGATCGTTGAGCACGGCCGAATACAAGCAAAGTTTAATCAAGCTCGATCAGACGAAACCACGATTAACTGTCTCATCGGGGCGGGCGGCATCGATTCGTGCCGTCAGGCGACTCCGTAAATTCGCCTAATCCGATGGGACGCGCGATCGGTCAAAATGTCTCATAAACGGCATCGAGTTCGCGCGACTTTGTCGTCGATATTTTACGCGGCTCGATGCGGATCCGCGCGGCAAGCGATACGTTCGCGTGCTCGATGGTCGCCGGTCATCAATCCGTTACGTAAACGACGAGCGCGCGTTTGTTCAGCGGCGCGTGCCGTTAATTGTCCGCGAAACGAAACAGAAGAAAGTGGCGAGCAACGCCCGGTGAAAAGTGCAATTCTCGATGCACTGAAAACCACGCCGCCGCGTAACCGCTTTCCTCGGATCGATCTTACTTTCCTCGCAGCTCGGTGTAACGCTGTCCGATCGTCGACTGGAAACTGTCGTAAGTCGGGACTATTTGTTCCCCGACCGGCGACCGATTTTTTAACGTCCGCGGAATTGTCCGAGGTCTACGCGGAGAAACTCAATATTACGTAATTCCGCGCTGAGATCATTAATCAGCTGGACATTGCATGGTAACTCGAGATTTCCAGCGGCTTATAGTTAATCGATCCACTTCGCAAAATCCTTTTCAACATCGCGGACTCGCTCGAATGAATGAAAGATGATTTACCTGTAGGTTCTTGCAGTTTCTCGCATTGCTCGTAGATTAGGATCTACGTTTGGGAAATAATCTTTATAGAATTCCATATAAACCTGAAGATTAACTGGACTCTAAACCGAACGATTCCTCACTTATTTCTTTAAACCGTCTAATCGTTCCAAGAGCAATCAGCTGGAAGCCCGAGTAACCAAAGACAACCGAGCGTTCCGTGCGGTGAACATTAAATATTCATACAATCACGGGAAACACGCGAGCCCCGCACAGAAGAATTCGCAGGAACATTTAATAACATCCCGATTGAGAAGCGGAAAGGAAAGTCGGAGAATCCCTGTCTCGTTGAATGCGTAAGGTCGAAACTTAAAATCCAATTATCCCTCTTTGAACGCCGACCCCTTTGAGCGGAACAGTCCTGGAGGACGAGGCGGGGAGCGCGCGCGTTAAGGGGCACGGGGGCGGAGGGGGTTAAATAGATTTGGCAGCGTTGGCGCGAGGACAATTGAAGAATTGGAATAAGTCACGATTAACGCGCGCGCTCGCTCGCTCGCTCGCTCGCCGGCGCGTCCGTGTTGGGACACGCTGAACGACTACGTAAATTGTAGCCCGATCCGATGCGTAACGAACCGATGTACCGGGGCCAGGAGGAACCTGCTCGAAATGGTGTACGCACACGTCCCGCGCGTGTAATTAGGGAACATACGTGCCTCGCTTGACAGTTCGTTGTATTCGACCAAGTGTTTTCATGCCGATTCGCAAGGGAGGCTCCAATTCGAGCGGACCCCGCCGCCCGTGCGCGCTCGTTTGCATAACCGATTGATCGGAATCTAGTTTTTAAGGAACCTTTGACGCGGAACTGCGACAGACGCGTCGCCTCGCCCGCCATTTTCGTGTCTCGCGCCCCTCCGACTGGCATTGTTTGCCTTTTATAATGTTAAGCGAGGTGTTCTCTGGTTTATATTGAGTTGATTGCAGATTTTCCGCGTTCATAGTGCTCGCGGATGCATGGCATGGCGTGAAATAGATGATTTCGAAGGTGTTTCTATGTGTCTCGCGCCCCCACGACTCGCGTCGTTTGTTTTTTATAATGTTAAGCGAGGCGTTTTCTAGTTTATATCGAGTTGATTGCGGATTCGACACGTTTATAGTGCTCGCGGATGCATGGGATCAGGCGAGACCGATGATTTTGAAGTTGCTTGTCCGTATCTCGCGTTCGTTGATTGGTTTTGTTCGTTTTATAATATCGCACGGGGTGGTTTTATGTTCATATTCAGTTGATTGGGGATTTTATGCGTTTATACTGTTCACAGATTCATGGAGCGGTTGTGAAATAGATCATTTTCAAGGTGTTTTTCTGTGTCTGGTGTTCGTCGATTGGTTTTTCTCGTTTCATAATATTCAACGGGGTGGCTGTACGTCTATATTGAGTTGATTGCGAATTTTATGGGTTTATAGTATTCGGAGATGTATAGAACAGAGCGGAATATATCATTTTTATGGGAACTGAATTTTTATTGAAACTTATGGCTTCGCGTATTCTTGTTTGCGCGAAACTTTGCAGTGTTTCGATTGCTTGATGATAGGATGATTGTTGTTAAATTATAGGTGTCATTAAATGCAAGAATGTTTTATCGTAACAAGCCTGGAAAAGTAAGAGAATTTTATTAATTCTAATGATACATCGCTAAGGGTGTAATAGTAGTAATTAATGAACATTAAACAAATAATTGCAGCTCTAGCGTGCGGAAACATATTATTCGTCGTGTAAAAAACGTTAATGATACGTCTCCTGGACGAGAAAGCAGAGGAATCGTACACGGTACGCGAATTCGAGGGATATCTGGGTCGATATCGGCATAGAATCTCTTCGATTCTTGCATTTCGATCCGAGTTTCCGGGGAACTTTCCCCGAAACTTGTAATCGCGTCTGGTTAACGGGTTTCCAATAACGCGCCGGAGCTTCCCGCATTAAGAAAGTGGCAAGTTTGAAGGGTGTATCGGTAACTTGAGAAAATTCTCTAGCAACTAACTCCGGGAAAGTTTGCTAAAAATAAGAGGAAGAAAACAAACCGTAACACTTTAATGAAAGAACAGTTTCGTCTTGAATAATCGATGCGGAAAGGTGAAATTCGTTCGAAAACAAAAGTATCGAAGAAGCGGATGGAAAGAAAAATGATTACAAAATGCGAGAGCAACTTTTGAAAAATTTCTAGATATCGATGCGAAGTTAATACAAACGATCGTCGAACGAAGATAGTAAAATAGATAAGTAATTCCCGAAATAATTATATTCGAAACGGCGCGTGTTAATTTATGCGCACATTTGTCACGTTCCCGAATACGAATTAATGCAAATGAGAGTGTGTAAAGATTGAAGGGGCGAAAGATGAAAAAATCAAGCTCCATCGACGCCCGTGTGTTCTGCCACGGCGGCGCCGTGTAATATTTCGTTCGGCCAGTCATCGGAGAAAAATGTAGATATTTTGCATAGACTTACAGTCGCCATTAGATTCGAAACACGAACGGGAGGAGATTGTGACAACCGGTTGAGACGTTTGTACGACCTTCATTCCGGCCTTTACCACATTCCAGCGAGAGCCGATGAATTCCAGTCCTCCTTTCGACGTGACCCCATAAACTTGAGGACATCTTTGGTCAATAGAGCCTGGAGAACCCAAGTATAGCTGACGCTGGATTAGCGATAGTAGAGTAACTCAGGAACGTAACAGAGCAGAGACAATTCCACAAATTCCACCTAGAACTATCTGAAAATCTTCATAGCTACTGGAATCATAAAATCATTTCGATTGCTACGAATCAATTTTAATTACAATGTTCATTGAAACCAATTCAGCGAATATACGTTTATCGATTCTAAGATGCACAGACGTTAATGCTAATTAAACTTCTGCATCTTTGCGAAAAATTTCCAATTCAATTTTCGTATTCGACTCTCAAGAAACGTCCTAGTTTTAATAATTCTAAACAATCCATCCCATCCACGCTTAAAGAAAAATTCAAAATCCTAAATAATCAAAAATTACTTCCTAACCTCCATAAAAAAAACGCAGTCACCCACAACTCACAACTTACAAGTCACGAATTAAACCGAAACGTCACTCTTTTCATTGTTTTTAATGTAACAGATGATGGGTGTAGCATGAAACATGTGGTCTAATACTGTTACCATTGTTTGACTTACTCAAATGGAGAAGTGAGACTCGTGTCGGAGATTTCTAGACGAATCGAAGAGGAATTCGTGCTCGATTATTTCGCGGGCCCCTGCGCGCGGCGCGGCGCAGCGTGGCTCCGCAACGTGGTCGCGGCTGGATCCTTACGATCCCGCACGAGCGAGGCCCCACGAGCCGGCTCGGCTGACTTCGGCCCTGGCTCTCCGCGGCTCCGTCACTCGGAAGAGGTTCAGTCGCTTCGCGCGCGCCGTGCCGTGTGTTTAGTCTTTCCGCTCTCGCCTCACTGTGACCGCCTCTCGATCGTGGAGAACATCGCGATTCCGCGCGACGAACGGTTGCATTCTTCGACTTTCAAACAGATTCTTTGTTATCGGACTCGAGTGAACGACGGTACCGGGCGCACGTGTACGTAACCTCTTTGTGCTCAGTAATTCGACGCATCCAGACTTAGGTGTTACTTTCTACGCTCCGGCTCGGCCCGCCGGCTGAGGTGAGTAAAAGCGCGGGATCTTTATTTATTTTCGAACCTCTTGGTAGATTATTTACTTTGGGTACTAAGCTCGTGACATTTTGCTATCGACAATTTGGTAGTAATGCAACCAAATTTTCCATTGTAAGTGGACGTTTTATTTGAAGGGAATACATTGATAATAGTAGAATAATTGTTTGCTTTGTTCCTTGGGCAATGAACAACATTAATTGTTGTTGAATCGATCTAGAGATCTTCAACGCGAGTCTCATTCAAAATTGTATCACAAGGGGGTTAGGTTATGTTTTTTTTATGGGGGTGGTTAGGAAGTAATTTTCGATTGTTTCTTTAATTTTGAATGGGATGGATCGTTTGTTGGAATTTGATTTATTATTGTATAGGTTTGTCTGAAGTTTATCGTTGTTTCTTTTCATTGTTTTTAATGTAACAGATGATGTGTATAGCATGAAACATGTGGTCTAATACTGTTGCCATTTTTAATCAATGACAGAGTTTAACGACAATGATGATGCGTTTCTGATGATTAGTTATATAATTACAGGAGCACTGACGTAGCCAGGTAATTAAAGAAAATTACGAAATGTCCAACGTACAGTGACTCGTACATTCGCTTACATATCCTCCAAATAATTCCAGAAGTATTATGCAAATTCCAGCCAATCAGAATTTAAATAACACTGCTCTGTATTCCAGCAATCAAATTTCTCTCTCCAGATAGAAAGATTCCATCTTTTTTAATGAAGCCACTCTCGCTTCTGAGTCACGTGGCACAGAATTCCATTTTCCTCGAACATCTAATTCCTTAAACATGTGAATTCTAAACGAACTATTTTCTGCAATTCCTTGACCCAGAATACCTCGCACGATTCTCTCGAACTATTCAGTAGGATAATCTACAAGTCCCAAAACTAAAATTCAAATTTCTACCAAAGAAAATGCAATTTCCTTTAACAAATAAAAGAATAATTAAAAGGAAATCACTGTATCGACACAATGTCCTTTTAAAAATACCACAGAAATATTCTACAGTCTTATTTGCATAACGATATTCGTCACGGAATATTTACGTAGAAGGAACTCTCGAAAATAAGATTTTATTTACCGGAATAATGGGAGCAACACGATCGCAGATGACAATACATTGTCGGCGATGCAGGTATATACATCTTTCGCGTTTAACCACGTATTATGGTCTAAATACGAGCTCGGTTTTTCACGCTAGGACGCCCCCGGGGCCATGAATTATTTGTCACTTCGTTGGGGACATAAATTCTGTTTTGGAGCTGACGTTCGGTACCGTTCAATATGCGCTCGGTCACTGAGTTTTTCCCCTTGCCAATAACGCAGGAGTTCCACGACGCGTTAGGATGAAAAAAAACGGAACGTCCACTTGTCCCACACGTCATATCAATGTTAATAATTTCCAAGGCGTTCCGGTTGGAATTATGAATTTTACATTAGGTTCAGGCAACATTCGATAACAAGTGATCATTCTACGCAACCCTCATTTCGCCCTCGAAAATGTACATCGAATGTTTATTTTATTCTTCTGCAATTGTCCATTGTTCCTGAAAAATTCAATACAAATAATACACACAGTACAGCAAACATTTGCGAGATAAACGTTATGCATCGAATCATCATCGTACAATTTAACAACCGTGAAAATTCGTAATTAAAAAATTTATAGAAGTCTTCAACAACTATAAATCTTATCCACGAACATTTGATAAATAATAAAGGAAACCTGTGCAGTAGATATAACAAGGTTGATTCAATCGATCACATAGTTATGTCTTGTTTAACCACGCCAACGATAGAATATTCAAAATTCAAGGAACTATCTAATCTATCTAATTAAATTCTAAAACTTGCAGAAACGTCCTCCAGTTTCTCGAACATGCGAGAACACTCGGTCCAATCTAATCGATTCTCTTTGTAAATTGTACCAAGCGATTACCAGTAATCGTAACTCCAAATTTCGGTGAAAATAAATCTGCTTCTAAGAGGCGGTAATTCGACGGTTTTCATTAAACCGTTGACCCATCGAAGCCAGCCATTCCTCCGCAGGAGGGTGAAATAATCCGGCGGTGGTACGAAATTTTTCGCGCGGAGGAAAAGCGAACGTAATTAACTCGGTATTCATCAGGATCGTGGATTCCCGTCAAAGCGTAGCGCAGCGTCCACGCGGGCCCGGTGTTGTCTGAACTCGAGTGATGAATTAAGGTCTTAACGAGGAATACGTATCCGGGAGTAACTTGGTAAATCTCGCGTTTACGGTCGTCGGAACGTTCGCAAACTTTTCTCCCCGTGTCCCTGCGCGCTCGCTGTTGCCGCGGCGTACAATTCCTCTGGCGTAGCGACGAAAGTAAATGTTTAGTTTTCATCTTTCTTCGCGCGGCCGTGCCGGGAACGCGGGACACGTAAGTTCGCCGGGGATGATTGATAGCAGCTAGATAAAACGCGAACAACGAAGTGGATTTCCGCGAGAACTTTTCGTGTTTCCGGGCTAATCGAAAACCGGGGCCCTCTTATCGCGAGCAGCAGAAGCCGAAACTCAATTTCTGCCTACTCGAAACGCGAGAGATACCGGCCGACCTTTCCCTTTTTCCCCGTCAACTTCCGGCCGAAAAGAACTTCACGGTTACTTCGGATTAAACAGGACGAAAGGTAAATCTCGCGGGAAGTTCCGTTTAAACCGGGGGGTTGGATGTTATTTAACCCCTTCAGACCCGGCGAACATTACAATGCAGCTTTATTGGTTCGAAGAAATTCTGGGGCTCGAATTGTCTGACGTCTTGAACTGAAATTGCGAGATTTCGAGCCTGTTCTTGCCGATGGACAGCACTAAAACTCCTCGTCTGGCGCCTTTTCTCTGAATAAATTTGAATTCCGATCGTAGCTCGCGCGGATGCTCGAGAGGTTAATTGCGTTTTTTTCGGGTTTTCCTTTGTATAGCTCGCGTCGATCGTTTGAAATGTTCGAGGAGAATGTTGGAAATGGTTTTAACGCGTTCGACTTTTATGCGAGATCGGATGCTTCGAAGGAGTGTTTGGAATATCTGTGTTTTACGGGATTCCGAATTGTTCCCTGTTTTTATCGAGGTATGCGGTGAAACGCGGTTACATGAATATTTTATGTTACTTATAACTATGATAGTCGGCGATACGGAAGCGTGGGGATATTTGGGGGCGCTTCTTTTGCCCGTTTTTAGCTCCGAAATAACGGGAGCGCGATTACAAAAGATTTTTAATTGGATTAAACGAAATTCGGAGCCGGAGGGGCGGAATAACATTAATTCGAGCGCACGTTTCAGCGCATACGGAGGCAGGAAATTAGAAGAATTGTTTAAATTCGAGGATGCTGCTGAGGCTGGGATTAATCGTGAACGTTGAATAATCAATAATCCATAAATTGTGTTTCGTTGCTCGGGACCGATATTAAAAATACAACTCGATCCCCGCGGCCGGGCGAACAGCGTAATATTCGAACTTCTGATATAGAAAACACATTCGGACTGATGGGAACGGAATATTCATAACATATTTTTCCCAACGTTTATTACACGAAAGTTTCCCATTTATATTTTCCACTACGTCATACTCCAATTAAATGAAAACTGATATTATCCACTCCAGTTCTGCCTGACAAACTAAATCAATTTCAATCATTCTACAATATTCATCGTTATTTTCTACAAATTTTCAATATTTTTTCAATTTAAACTCAACTGCTTCCTGTCTACTTCAATCTACAACTATCCACTCTTCAATTCGTTCATCTACAACATTCACGCATTAATTCTACCAATCTATAATAAATGTACATCGGTAGATCATTATATTCATACCACCAGTAGATAATTTATATACATTATATTTATCATTAATTTTACATTACCGTTACATCCACCTTGTATCCATTCAACGAAACAATGACCAAAACCATCGACGTCCAACGGGAATAGACCATTCAACCGCAATAGTCAAAGTATCCGTCACAAATGTACGAATTCCCGAGCAGACAAAAAGCCGCGGTTCACCTTGGCGCCTGAAATTTAATTAAACGGGCACTAAACGTTTTCGAGTAAGCGTCCCCGTATCGGCCAGTCCGCTGCCGATTCGCGGCGAGCGGAGCGCGTCCCCCGGGCATTTTTTAAATCTTAAAGAATGTAGCATCGCCGAAGAGTGAGAGACGGGAGCCGCGTTAATAACGTTGCATTGCCGGAGAACCCGCGGGGAGATTGCTTTTCCTATTTAGAGCCGTCTTTTGAAGGTTTCCCTTCGTCGCGCGGTTTTTTCATTATGCAAATAAACCGTTGCCGAGGATATTACGTTCCGCTGTAAATAAGTAGCGGCGTTTTAACCGATGACGTCTTAACTGGAAATTATCGCCGTGCACGCCGGGAGGGTTGCGCGGCCGCTTTTCAGATTGGTCCTCGAGTTAAAAGCGCCGCACCGGAGGTTTCATCGGCGGATCGTTTAAAATCGCTATTTTATTCGGATCCTGAAGGACAAAGGATGTTCCGGGATTGCTCTGACAATGTAGTATCAGGAATTAAGTATAATATTGATTCGATGGGGTTGTAACTTCTGTAAAAGCGAAAGTCATTTTCTCTTTGTACGCTTAAGCTGTTACTGTACGTGTAGTTTTTTGTTAATTAATGCTGGAAATATCGAGAAATTATGGTTAAGCAGATTATATTTTATCAATTGGTAGAGTATCTGTGTACACTGAGATTTTTATTCGTTTTTGTCGCAGAGTGTTCACGATCAGGTCGGTTCTTCGAAATATTCAAGGATAAGTTTGTGAAATTGATCCTGTCGAGTTGGTCATTAGGTCTAGTGTCAAGCGAACTTGAAAATTGGAAACTTGTACGCAGAAGTGTTTGTTACAACAGCTGTTCCGAGTGAAGTTACTTCGATCGCGCAAGGATTGACACACGATTCCGAGGAGTACGTTTCAGGTTCTCTTCCCGAAGCGTATATCAATTATAAATTTTTTCCGCGGCGATGCTACGCGTTACGAAAGTTACCCGAGGAACTCTTCTTTCGCGGAACTTCGAAGGAGCATCACTTTCGCTGGAAGTTCCGGGAAGATGGCGAAGCGGAAACGCGAAGGTTGATAAACTTCCTTAAACGAGAGGAAAACAGGAAACATCGGGGAGTCGCAGGGACCGTTATGGAGTGACACTTAATTCGCCGTTAGGGAATCTCGCATTTAGCGTAGAGAATCGTCCGCGTTTCCTCTGTTAAATCGACAATGCTATCGACAAAGGAATCACAGAATTTTTTCAACCTGTGCGCCGAGTTCCCACATGTTTTTGAAAACTGTCAGCCTCGAAGGAGCGTCTCGGTCTTCGAAAGTCTTCCCCGGGGAACCGTCGCGGGCGTTTATTTGTTGTTTAGCCGACAGCGTCGGACGGCGGAATATTTCTTTCGTCGAGTCGAAACAGGTCAATTTGTTCCTAACTCCGTCGCTGGCCGGGAAACAAAGGAAACCGAGAGGAGATCTGGAAACGGAAATGATACTTCTGTACGAGTCTTGCCGGCAATTAGAAGGCTTTAATTAGCTGAAACAGGGAAGACGGGCGGCCGGAACGATAATACGATAGGAAGCAGGCAGTCGCCTTTTGTTGCCGGGCTACGATGCTTTTGTCGCTGAAATGAGCGTTTACGGTACGAACGACCGATCAAGGGACGATAATCGAGATCGTTTCCGGAAAATACAATTGTGCATTAAAACCTGCCGACCGGGAAAGAGTAATTCGCGCGCTTCGTCCCGGCGCCGTTGGGGCGTTCATGAACTGGCGCGCGCGCGTCGATAGGTTGCCAGGGGAAAATATAGTTTTACGTCTTTTTCATTTGTCCGTTGGCGTTGTTACTAACTTAGACAATTTTTGTATATCAACGCGTCAAGCACCATGGAAATCTTGATCGTTTCTCTGTGGAGTTATTCTCTTGTAGCAAAGAAAAGCAGGAGGAATTAATCATTTGGCGTAATCTTTGCATTGCTGCGATCAACTTAGTTATTAAACATTTACATTGGACATTGGTTATCCCGCAGGTTACGATTATTTTCCAGTTTAGATTTGATTAATAGAAGTGTGAAATTTTGAGATATTCTGTGGATATTCTACAGAGGAAAACGTGTTGAACGCTGGATTGGAATTGTAGAGTTTTAAAGTGTTATTTCGTAATTTTACGTGACGTTATAGAAATAAGACTCTTCTACCTACCGTGCAGCTACTTCTTCGTTTTTTCAAAGATGTAGTTTAATACAGCACATTATGCAGGGGCAATATATTCATAGTCCATTTCCTCCGTACGATACTTCCCTCCGCTGTAAGGCATGTTCATATTGTCTGTAAATTGCACTGTTGCTGTGGGAGCACCTAGACAGAAAAGTTACAGAATAATGTTTAAACTCTGAAAATTAAGTCGGGGCGGTGTTGCAAAATGCTCGGGAAAAATATATCCGGGGAAACGGTGAAACGTATTGATTAGCAGAATACGTGAAAGAACGAAAGGAGAGTTAAACAGAAACGTACGGAAACGTCTGTAACATATTTCAGTCTACCCGAATAATAAACATTAAAGATTAAGTAATAGAAATCCCGAGAAACAAAGTTCGTAAATATTCTTGTGTTTAATTGTATACAACGCGGACAACAAAATGGGTGGATGTCTGAGCGTTCAGCGATCACGAGAACAGCAACGTCTCTTTAATCAAGCCGAAGAGCGATTTCCTAGTTAACAAACGGAGTTGTTAATTTCTATAAAATTGGATCCTTTGTATCAGCCGGGGAAGCTTATAATTTCACATTTTATTTCTTTCGTCGGGCGCGCGGGGTCCGTTCATCCCCGATTAAGGTGATCGATTGCATTCGAACTAAACGTCCCTCAGTTCCTCACGATTCGCTGAAAAGTATTCGCACAGTTTTCGCGTCACAATATCCCGGGCACGGTTCTGTGTATTTCAAAGAGCCGAAGAACAATTTCCTCCGAAGTCTTGCTCGTTCTCGTCCCGGGTCGTTTCATCCTCCCGCGATCGTAATTTCCCTCCCTTAATCAGAGCGAATATTCGTTCTCATCGCGCGGTGTTTTACCGTCTCGGGATCGTAATTTCCTCTTTTAAACAGTCGCTGCTTTGTTTCTAATCGACCATTAATGAGAATGTAAATGACGAGCACGTTTTTCCTCGTCCCGCTGTCCGGCAGTTGCGAGATACGTTTCCCTTGGCAACGTCTGTTCATATAATTGGTTGTCACCGAGGGCCACCTGTAATTTTGCGTCAAGTTCGCTGCTTCGAGAATGGGCTCCGCGTAAATGTCGTTCGGTGTCGTACTAAAAATGTCAATTTTTTAATATTTAGTACACGAGATATCATTTAATCGAAGTAACGGAATTTCCTTTATCACGGTTTCTCATTTACTTTATTTGCAATGGGAATGCGATTGCGATAAAGTTGATTAACGCTCCTTTATTTGCGGAGCAGGATATTCGTTGATTATTTCAATTGAAATTCCGTGAATTTATAATAGTTCGATACGTAAATTTATAATATCCATAGTTCGCCATTAGCCAGCGGACGCGTGAATTGTCATTAATACGAAAAATGATTTCGAGCGTGAAACGAAGTGTGTCAAGGAGGACATTACGCAACGAATACCACTTCCTGACAGCTGGGAACGTTTTGAACACTCGAAGGCCGACATCCTGCTTGCCAAGGTCATCCAAGGTCATCGTGCCGATGAATGGAGAACCTCGGCTCCCGTACAACCTTTTCCTTCGTATTACCCCTGACCATTTCGACGCGTTTCTATAATACTCGTTCCCTATAAAATGCGAACAAAATGCCCGTCATCGCTTTTAACAACTCAATTTCATCTCTCGGAGATAATTGAAGGCCCCAAGGGGTCAAAGACATAATTCTTAATTCCCCAATCTCACCAAATTATATCCCTCGCCGGATACATTAATCTTACGTTCACCGTCGCCGCGTATTACGCTGGTTTCACTATTAATTATCGATAAAATACAGTCTCGGCTCGATTTCATAAAAAATCGCTACTCTCCCGCGGATCCGGCGACAGTGGTAATTAGTGAAACGAAAAAGGGACAAAAGTGCAGAGCGAAAACAGTGCGGCCTGATGCGTTGATTCGGCTCGAAGTAACGAGCCGGAATTTTCGCGTGCCCTTTGCCGTCGAGGGCACTCGATCGCGTGTTTGTTTCGGCGGGCCGTTCGCTTCGCCGCGTGCGCAAAACCGGCGTTTACGCGGCCGCCGGACGAGCGGCGGCGTGAAGGATCCGAAGGAACGTTAATCGAATGTTTTCTCTTTTAAGCTGGCATCGAGTGGACGGTCGGGCGCGGGATCAGTCCCGGATTTATTTCGAACGCACGCTCACATAAATCAGATCGTGTTTACCGACGTGATTCGCGGAACGGCTCGCGAGCACGGCCGCGCGGCGTCATAACATTTGTTAAACAAAAATCCGCGCGACCCGGCTGCGAAAATGCAAACCGATTAGGAAATATCTAATTTCCATCGATCACCCGGGCAAACCGTGCAGCCCGCCGGGGAAATGATGGTGGAAAAACAAGCCGGATCCGCGATTCAGCGGATATTTTCATGGTTTTACGACGCACAGTTAGTTCTTTCGATATTTTCATCCTTTTTTCCGTCCCTCCCCGCCGACCGAAGTATGCAGCCTCTCTTGTAACGATCGTCTCTCGCGCCTGGACGTTCCTTTCACCGCGTTGCGGGCGCATACCACCTGGTACAATGCGAACGGAAAACCGACGAGGAGCGTTTTAGAAAATATCTCGCGTATTACACCGGTATCAGTCGTAACAATAACTGTTACGAGCGTTTTCCTCATGCCCGTTCCGATTCTTCTGGATTTCTCTGCGATAAGTATGCGCGTTTCGTTTGGAACGTTGACCCTCGCGACCTCTATTGCCAATGGGGAAACCGTTAGTGCTATTCTATGTTAAAACTACCTTCACTGATGGTTTCGACGTATAGTCGAATAGTTAGCGATACCTGCTGTCGCGTGGCAGGCTTCGCTTTGAGTGGAATTTTACTGGTTCCGAGATACAAAGTAACGAACAACTAATATGCTTTTCTAGTAAAAGAAATTGAAAGTACTACCTAAAACACTCACGCCTGAATCTCTACGGATCATTTTATGAAAAAATGGACCACAGTTCTCACGAGAAAATGACTGTTTCCATAAAAATAACGAGCCGCTATTTCACGGGAAAAACTGTTCCTCTAAAGATCAAATCCCTCTGAACCCTTCACGAACGAAAGTCATTTTCTCGAGAAGAAACGTTCGCAATTTGGAAGGCTAAGTTGCAAACGAATGATTGAATTGCTCGAATACCAAGGAATCAGTGTGTACTTTCCTAATTCCTATGGTTGAAGCGTTGGGTGTATAATTCAGCGTCACGCGTTGCAAGCTTTATGTACTTCAAAGAGTCTTCGCGCGCAAAGGGTTAAACCTACCGCGTTAATTCGCGAGTGCAGCAAAGGTAACACCTTTGTATCCGGCGTTTCCATTCGATGCGATGCAGGCCACACTCGCGTGCAACCGGGACAATACTCGAAGTTATTCGGTCGGTCGAGTCGCGCCGTTAAAACGACGGAACGACACTAAACGCCGGCGCAAGAACTATGAATAATTCAGATCGTAATTGCGTTTGTATTCGAAATTAACTGGAAGCTGTTTCATTTCCGTCGTGCGGGGAGGTTCGGCAGTATAATTGAAACGACCCGGGTCGTGTCGGCCGCGATGCGCGCGGAAACGCCGGTATAATGTGTAATCTTAATTAAAAGCTTTCTCGCGGAAACTTTACACCGTCCGCCACTTACAGTTACGCTGTTCCCCGTGTCCCCTTTTTCCTCCGGTTCTTTCTTTTCCATTTCGCTGCGGCGTAATACGCCGGGGGAACGCGTACGGCCGGCCGCGAAGTAGCGTCAAGTGCGTAAAAGTTGCCGACGAAAGCGGAGAAAACCGTCGTCGCCGTCAAGGAAACTGCGGTCGTGTTTGTTTTCTCCGGCTGTTGTTACGTTCGCACCGCAATGAAATTCTTGCTCCACGCCGGATTGGAATTAATTTTTCTCTCGAGCCCCCGGGCTGAGCTCGTTGTACGCTTTTGCGGGCGAACTCGAAGGAAGTGGTATTGAGAGGGATCTTTGTTAACGTTCTCGAACGAATCGAGAGTGAAATGAAAGTATGTTAATCCTTGACACTAGAACTACCGAGCCAGTTCGAACGACCGGTTTTGATTTGTTTGTTTCGGAGTTATAGATATCTCATAAGTATTCAATCTTTTAAATGATTTTGAAAATAGTTTCGTTTGAATGGTACGAGTCTCTGTAGAAATGAATAATCTGGTGTTACAACTTTTATAGGGATTACATGTTAATCGGATTAAATGCTCGGTAGGTTCAGTGTTAAAGTATATTGCAGGTGGAACGTTGCACTGTGCAAGTAGTTTTGAGAGCTGGTGATACTAATTTCGAGTTACTTATGTGGATTATTTTAGTAGTGATAGTACTATCGTGAAATAACTTCAATGTGATAGCTTTCAAGAGTTTAATTCTATCGGATCTGCTGTTTATCTTGTTATCTCTGAAAATACTCAAATTTCGTTGTCTATTCCTTGTATCTTCGTTACACTGAGTATCTGAAATTTTTATTTGAAATGCTTCATCGCGAACGGAATGAATCGGATCGTGTAATCTTATTGACTATATTATACTGCAAATTATTATTCGGGCTATGTAATTTAGATACTGATAAATTCGTTTAACGGTGTGCATATATTCACACTTTCTACGTTATTAAGTGAAAAGTAGAGAAAGCTGCAGCATCGAACTGGCGATATTTAAAAAAAAAGGATAGGAAGCGTTGTACCTGGTTTATTAAGTTTGTCGATTTCATCGAACAGGTTGGGATTTTTACTCGCGCTCGATCGGCGATCTTCAACATCCTTTCACGAATTAATTATTTCGCTGAATGGTCTGGTCGTTGTTTCGTTAGGTGGAATTTAGATCAAGGGACCGGTGAGAGGTGGATCGAGCGATATTTATCCTATTTCATTGTGGAATTGTATTTGGAGACGTGAAAGGCTCGCGATTGTCTCTGCGTGTGTCGTAAGTCGCGCACAGGATACGAACGGGAACGCTTGGAAAATTACGTCCATTCATCTTCGACGTTATTTGGTCACGCACGAATTCATTTCTGTATTTATATCGTACGGATTGTTTAATAATTAGACTTCCTGTGCAGGAAACTTGTGTAATGATTGATAGAACGCTCCGCTCGAAACAATTACTGGCCGATTGAAAAGCAGTTATCCGTTTTAATATACAAATAATGTGATTTACGAGATTGCAGTGATAGATTACACGATGAGTAGAAATTAATTAAATATCAATCGCAATTACACAAAGGGGTTTCGCCAGGCGAAACATACGCTGCAGCGGAACTGCCGCTGGTACGTTAATCGAGAAATATTCAACATTTGACCCTAGTAGTTTATATAAATTCTGCAAATTGCTGCAGTTAATTACGTCTTCTGATCATCGAATGTCAATAAATTAACAGCTGCGAAAATAATATTCGTAAAAATAATTAATAATCTCCGAATCCTCGGGAAAATACCAATTTCACAATTGTGTAAACTCCTCGTTCCGCTCATCAGTAAGGAAATAAATTCGATGAAAATTATTTCCAAATTACCAAAAATCGGTGACAGACCATAGTAATTACGAGCAAAGATTCGTACAAAAATGTTATAACGAAAGTGTTACACTTTCTGTACAACCAAGGCACCACGACACTACAGAGCCGAGTCAACGCTAGTGTCACCCGCCTTAAGTTTTTCTTGGTCCTTAGAAAGTCACTGGAAATATTACGAAGAAAGTTGTCGCGTCTTACGCGGACGTAATTGTCGCGTTTCCTCTAGCGCATCGTGCGCATGCATCCGGATGCAACCGCATGCGCCGGGTCGTCCCAGAAACATGCTCGTTTCTAATTTCGTTTTAAACGAGAAACCTTCTCCCGTGCAGACTTTACGATCTAAAAATTCGAAATGACGTATCACGAACCCCGCGGTATTTTACTTTAGCCTAGACACGTGCGATTTACGAAAATTATTCACCTTCTCTTCCGTTTCTCGCGAATCTTCGAGATACGATATCACTTTCTCGAGTATTCGATACTGGACGAGAGTCCGTTATCAAGGACGTCGCGGCTACGGGCGTATCTTTTCATATCGAGATCGAAACAAACACATTAAACGAGAATCCTGGGGCAAGGATCGTGTAATTTTATTGGCTCAACGTGAGCGCCCGTTTTCGCCCTCTGCCCTTTGCCCTTTCTCCTGCGACGCTGCTCTACGCTGATTCACGGCGAACTACCCCTCTCGTTTCTCTTGATCTTTCTCGTCTGCAACAATATTTACCCTTGCACTACCATACATAAGTATTTAGACACACTAACATTGCTAGGTGTACTCGCAAGTGAAGAATCGAGGTGACATAACTGTCTCGCTGAGTTTAGACATGAATTTTTATGGTGAACGTTGAATGAACCGAATTTAAGGGTGATCTATGAATGTAGATTGTCACATTTTAGTTTTATCAGTTACATTAATTCGATTTTGTTTGACTTTTCATAATTTGGTCAACCTGTTGAGTACAACGTTCTGATATAATTTTGCTGTTTATATTAATTATATATAGTAGTGTGAATATTTTAGTAAAATTTCAAGTGTTCGAACAATTATTCTGTAAATTAAATACTAGACCCATTTACTAAACGGTTCAAAATTAATGTGATTAACAGTAAAATTATGAAGATCCTTCTGTGAGAAGTTATAAAATTAATTTATTCACGGTTCCCTAATTTTTGCAAGAAAATGATAAATAAATCACGCTAATTGCTCGTCGGTTCTACCGTTAAACGATTCCCGCGTTATCGATCCTCGTTGAAGCGCAGACACACGCTTTGATCGCGCCAGACAACATTCTTTTGTGCGCCGCGTGACGGGAACCTTTGTTCCCGGGAAAGTGTTTTCATTCCGTTCAAACACTGCAAGGAGTTCGAAATTTATTATCGCGGAGAGGGAAGTTTTTACTTTTATCACGCGGCATAATTGACGCGCGGCCAAAGTTAATCGCCAGGCGGAGAGCTTGTTTCCGAACTTTTCTTTTGTCTTGGAAATGTTCTTTAATTGCGGTTCATCGACGCGTTGTTTTGCCTCTTTCCTGCGCTCTTAATTGCTCTTGAGTGAACGCGCCCGGATCCCTTTGCGATAGATTGCAGATTTCGATTGATACTTTTAGATACAGATTGCTACACTTCATAATACACATACTCTATATTTCGATAGTTCGAAACATTTACAATTGAACTTTACTTAAACGAATGTTCCAGCGTAGACGTTATAATAATGAATACTTCATTAATGTATTTTCTACGTTTCTACAAAAAGCATGAAATTTTATAACGTAATCAGAGATCACTTCTCATTGAAGTTTCAACGAAATTCATACAAACGACATCCAGATCATTGTTCTCTTTAAATCATACTTTCGTTATCCACATTCACTTTTCTATTTCATATTAAATTATCACAACGTTATAATTTATACAGTCGAACGAACCTTCGTCCACGATTCCCCAGAAAATTGCAGTACATTCCGAAATTCTGCACTACCCGGTACTCAAATACCTCGCGTATAATTCTTACCGAATTCTTGCAAAAAAAACCAGGCTTCCATTCGTAATTTGCATTTTATGGGAACATCTCGAGGAGATTCCCGTGGAAACAGAAGCTCGGAATACTCGACGGTAATCGTCTCACCTGGCGAAACGCGTGTATCGCGGATCGGTGGCCGCGAAGTAATTCGAGGGTCCGCGCCGTTATCGAAATTCGTATGGTTCCTCGATCGATCGGGCTAACGACGCGGGGATTCCACGGGAAACGGTGAACCCGCCGAATGGTGTGCGTACGCCCACACTCGGCCCGCCGGACGCGTTTACAGGTGCACGGGCGTCGGTGAGGTAACGCGGCCGCGTGTGTAACTGCCTGCAGGACATCAGGACCGTTTTATAACTGTTACGACAGAAGAGGCAGGACGACATTCCATCGTCGGCCCGATTTGAATGCGAGCTCACGAACGAATCCCGATAATTCTCCGCGCCGGGCGCACCTTTTCCACATGCTTTTTTTACCTCTTCTTCTTATCCCTCGTCCTCTCCTTCGTTTTTCATCGGGCTGCTCGGATCGGCGTCAACGAGAAGTCAACGATGATCCGCGCCGGATTCTTTCGTTCGTATGCACCGGGTGTCCCGCGAGTTTCTGCGTGCTGTTTCGATACTCGTTGAACCGGATGCCTGTGATTTTTAAGGGTTAAGATATGGGTGATGGCGGTAACGGTGGTGATAGTGGAATGTTTGTATATGGGTTATGATAATAGTAGGCTAGATGTAAACTAAATGAATGGAGAGTGAGTTTCATTTAGGAAACGAAGGTGGGGAGGTAGTAGGTTGACACCGATTTTTAATAGATTCGTGAATTTTTGGGAAGCTGGGAGAATTGTATGAAAGAAATTTTTTAATAGGTGTAAATTAGAAGTTTCGTTGTGTGACTTTTTTATTTTTAAATATGACGGATATCGGTTTATACGGAAACTTTCGAAACATTCGCTTCGTTTCTCAAACTTTTTTACTTCCTTCGTCGCAGAATGTTTCATTGCCGGTAGAATCTCGCCAATAATCGGATAGAATTTTTCCCGACATTTATTATATTCGACTGGTTTTTCGTTTTTCGCCGGGGAATTTCGTTCCAGCGGGGTCTAACGGAACTCGGCGATGATCCGCGACGGATTCCTCCGTTCCCATACATTTTATTCAATTTTTTCCCCCTTACGGCCCCGATTTTCTCCGTCGCCCGGCGAAACCACGGCGAAAGAAGCTGGCCAGGCGACACGCGGCCAGGAATTTGTCCTGAATTCCAGGAGGTACGCGTTTCTCACGGAAAAGAAGTGTTTTATCGGGTTTCCTCGCGGAAAGTATCACCCAGGCCTGTGCGCGCTGATACGGAAATCGCTTTTCCCTGCTCGAAAATTTATTGGACAACCCCATCTCGCCGGGCTCCGCGGATTCACCTTGCGCCTTCCCCCAAATTGGTATTGCCATTTATTAATGCGACCGTACCTCTTCCGGACAAGCCGAAAATTTGCTGGAATTCCAGCGGAATGTTTAATTCAGGACGTATCGCCTTTTCACCGTTGTTTCGCTCGAATTGCCGCGCGGCGACCGCCGATCCGCCTCCGGAGAGCATTTCTATCTTAAACCGCCATTTTCGAACGATACTCGAGCACCATTCTCTACCTTCGATTCGTTTCGAATACGATTGGAATTTCGAAATGTAACGATCGTGCTCTTGTCTTAATTGAATTGCGCCTGAACATCTCACCAGTGTTAGCGCGATCGTACAGTCCTATACATTTTCAGAAAATCCTCACGATCCAACACATTTCCAGTTGGTTTCGTGTATAATCAAAATTGACGCTTCCATCCGAACTTCTCTTAAAACAGCGCGAATAGACATGAAAACGAATAATTAATGTAGTACTAACTTCAGACTATTCATTCACTGCCAAGCATCCCTATATCATATATCTACCAGGCATTCATTAAATCCTCTAATTTTTAACTTCCCGACTACCTCCATAGAAGCAGTACTATTTTTCAAACAAATATTCCCAGAACCACTCAAACGGAATGAAATATATCCCTCGAAATCCGTGAGTAACCCAAAATATTAAGTTCCAACACTCAAGTACACCTCGAAACGCGGCTCGAATTCATTCGAAAGCCCAAGTGTCTATACCGAATTCCGGTTCCCGCGTTTCGCGTGTTTAAACAGCAGCAGCAGCAGCAGCAGCAGCAGGAGGAGCAGCCATTTTTTCCATTAATTTCCGGGTGGTCAGTTATCGGGGCAACTCGCTCGAACTATTCCCGCCGCGCCATTCCGCGAGAGAGGGTCCCCGTAATTTCATTTTTCGCCGGAGGTTTCCCGTGCCGGCGGAATTTATTTCCGTGGCCGCGTTTCCTCCGGACACCCGATGAAAATTCCGAATTTTTTCTCCTGCCCCGCCTCCGTTTTTGCGTCCCGGGCAGAGAATTTCACCGCGCGAGCGCGCGCCTTGCCGCCCGAGGTCGTGTAAACGCGGCGATGCACGCACGTATCCGTATGCGTACACCCTGTACGCACACTCGGCTGCTCGGCCGCCGGTGTTTAACCAACAGGTTTGCATTCTACAAATGCCGCAGGAATTACAAGCTCATGGAATGTAACGGATACAGATGCGCCGCGCACGGTTTCGATTCCGTGATGCATGCAGAAATCTCCGGCGACGAGCAAAACAGAATCTGCGCGGCATTGTCTCCGCGAGCGGATCGGACGAGATATCGATACGCGTAAAGTGATATCTTACCATTGCGCAATCCCCTTCGACCGTTTTGATTAGAGCGCGGAACGACGCTTTGAAAGTAACCGACGCTTCGGTGCTTTCTTCTTGGTTCTCTCTTCGTTTGAATTGGCGAGGTGTGTGCTTTGTGGTTTGACGCGTGCAGTGGAGTTTGTTGGTTTGAGTTTGAAGGGTCTGTGTGAATTTGTGGGATTGAATTGTAGTTCTTTGGTATTATCGTGATGGGTTTGAGGGAGTGATTTCATTGATTTTGGGGACAGATGAATTTGGCAGGTTTAGGGACACGTGTTTTGGCGTTGAATTTCTGTTCTGTCAGAGGGAAATGGGATTCTCTTTTATATTTTTCGGGTGATTTCTAATTAGAGGGATTGCGATCGTTATTCGCTGAACTGTGATTAACATATACTGTTACTGCTTTCAATCGTACTTTGGCTAATAGAACACTATTACCAAAATTGCAGTTTTATCAGTCCCTTTGAGTCGTTCGGCTTTTGAATTCCTCGTCGATGTAATACACATTATCAGGGTCACACGGAGATGAGTGAAAGAACCGGTCTGTTTCGCGATAACATTATCGTCACCGATAATCTCGCCGAATGCTCCGAAAATCACTGTCTTCCTTTTTGACGTCAAAACGAAATTCTGAAGGGTTGAAGCTTCCCTTTGGTAGTCCCAGAGATTTTAATCTAAGTACATGAATTTTCAAAGTTTCATGCAAAAACTTCCAATAGAAGCTCCTGCGTCCTTATCATCTTTGTCTTTTGTACTTTCTCCTCGCGAGATTCTCGCTAATTATTCGAAGAGACAGAGAGAAAAGGAAAAATTTACGTACGAGGTCAACGCGAACGAGACAAGCGCCGGACGACCAATAATCCGTGAAGGAATGCGTATCCGACACGGACGGTTTGCTAGAAAGCCAGAGAAAAATCGCCGGTACTCTCTGAATCAGCAGCAGGTCTCGAGGATCGGTTCATTCATTTCCATGGAGTTCTGCTCGGTTTTGCATTCGTTGAGTATTCAGGGACGGCGTCGGTGCAGGCTCCCGACTTTGCTAGCAATCTCGGTACCTTTATTCCTTGTCTCTTATTTAACTGTCGTTCATTTTATTTCCTACGATTAAAACTGGCTATTACAAACACGAAACAATCTAAATTATTAACAAAGTACAGTCCCTTTGCTCCCTTTTCACTTCTTAATTGCAATTCCGCTTCGTAGCGTTAGAAACGGCTACTAAATAAAGAAATTTAAATTGGCAACGAATTATAACAGTCCCCTGTTCTCATTCTATTTTATAATTACTATCTCAGCTACTAGCATTAAGAATATACAGAAGTGTAAAAAATCAAAATTATCAAGAAACTACAGTCTATTCTTATTTTATATATCACTTGATATTAATTATTCTATTTCTTTTATAATCGCCATTCATTCTACTTCCCAAAACAAACGATGTCCAGCGAAAACTCTGACCGAGGAATTATCGAAAAATCGGAAGAAACCGAGAGCCAGGTGCCGCGTCCCTGAAGGGTTAACCGCTTTCCAGGGGAGACCGTTCGATCGGTTAAACGCAGCAACGGTGTCGCGGTTTATTCCGTTCGAGCGCACTTTCCTCTCGCGGCTGCGCTGGCATTCTCTCTCTCCCGGCCGCGAGACAGGGCCCGTGCCTCTCCTCGCGAGACCGCGAGAAAGATATTGGTTATTTAACGTTATGAAACCGCCGCGGAGAGAAATTTATCCCTCCTCCCCGAGGAGAAAGGGAGAGGGCAGGGGAAAGGGGTGGGCATCTAGAAAAGTGAGAGCCACGGGATATCGGCCGTCGATTTGAGAAGACGCGCTCGCGTGGGTTATCGACCGCCTCGATTAATATATTCGCTCGCCGCGGCGCGTGTGATGTAACAATCGCGGGTTTCGCAACGAGGAGAGTAATGGAACAAACGCGTTCGACGATCTCTTGTTCTGTTTCGACGAAGCGTTGCCCGGTTTCGTTGCGAGCAACGCAAGAAACGACATCGGAAGGAATGTCCATGCGAGAATGACAGTGTTTTTTGGGTTATTTAACCCCTTGCGCTCGGCAGTTTTTCGCTAGAAATATTTGAACATTTTCTGATCAGGTAAAGACGATATAAGAACGATGATTTCAATTTTTCGATCGTCTTTCCTCCTATTTTTGATAATCGATAGATCAACACGGAATCGTTTCACTTAGACTATAACGGAATTTACTTTCCTCTGACTCCAGCTAGGAAATGGAGAAGTTATTTATAACTCGATTCGTTAGAAGAGAAATCTAGGGCTTTTCTTGCATTTCCCCGAGCTGCCAGCTCATCGTGCAAAAATCCTTCGACAAAGCAACCGGAGACCTTACGTTGCTGAAAAACACCCAGAGACAGAAATTCTGCATTCTCTACGCTGTATCGGTCCCTCGTTTGACCTCTCGCCGCGCGTGACTTCGTTCCTCGCGAATCAATTGATCGGCTTCTCTCCTATAAAACTTGTCCACTCCGTAGAATGCAGTTTCGATTCTTACAAAAAAATTCGTATCTCCTATAAATGCGCTAAATTACATAAAGCGTCAACGAAATCATTCGGTCTGTATGTATCCGCGATAAACGAGATAAAATGACGTTGAAATCCAATCGAGTCGAAACAATTCCTCTCGTTTTCATTCCCTGAAATTCGATCAGCAAGATCCATCGCCTTAAAATAATCGCCGAACGATTAATCAGAGCTCGAGCGCGCGTGGCCATGGTGAAATGGATTATTCGAAGTTACTGCGGCACGGGGAACGAGAAAACATCAGCCGAAATTCCGAAAGTTTGTATCGTGCCCGGAACAAGCCCGGCACATGTGATTAGAGAGATTAAAGGGAAACATTTTATCGTAAGCGTTTCGAGCGAATTTAATTCACCTGAAAGCTTCCCGGCCGGATATCGCGGGCCTTTCGAAAGTTACTGCAAAATTCACTTTGCAACTGACCGGTCGTGCCTGGACGCGATTGCAATATATTCGACGGAACGATTCGGTTCCCGTGCTTTCATCCGTGAAGACCATAGGTTTCCCCGAAACGAAAAGAAAATGCGAAATTAATTACGACGCCGAACACCTGCGACGGTTCCGCGTTCGTTCTTGATTACATCGATTCGCTAATCATTTCCCATTGATTAATTACTAGCTCGTTTCGTGCGTCGCGAGAGGCTGGTGCGATTAAAACTGATTTTCTCTGCATTATAAGCGTTTCCCGAGGATAATATTGTTTCTGCGCGGGCGAATGTGGTACCAATCGACGCGCGATAATCGATCACGTTACCATTGGAACTTTAACGATCTTGTGCTTGAACAATCGTAATGTTTCCGTTGAAACTGGTCATAGAATTCGATACAATGGACAGACGGATAATTCAGGTTTCGATGTGCCTTTCTGTGGGAAATGTTTTGTATAGAGAACTCAGCTCTCGCGTGTTAGAGAGGAGCAGTAGACATTGATCTCTCACTGTCTGAATTAATATAGTTATTTAATCAAGTTATCGAAACCTGTTATTATCGATACAACTACGTCAGTCTCCGAAGCGTTCAAACTTCATAAATCATACATAATCTCGAAGAAGCAATAACTGTTCGAATAAGTAAGCCCTGATTGCTCCCCATCAGTCGAACAGGTGTAATAATTCCCTGCAGCATCTAATTATCCGCGTGCACTGTTCGAAGATCATGAGCCTCTTCACCCATCGGCGCGCAAAAACGTCCGCTCGAGCGATTCTAATCAAACGCACTGCCAATACGAAGTCGCTCGTGCCTTTAGAAGCTCGCTAAATACATAAACATTCCTCCGCGCGCGGCCGCAAGTAGCCGCACGACTAATTGATTAGATTCCCTCGACACCGCGACCGATCCGATAAAAAATCGACCGCAACCACGTCCCTCCGTCGAGCTCTCCACTCTCCGCGAGTCATCGCCGGCGTGCGGTTAATATTTTTCGTCGTCGAGGGATCGGAATGAAAGGAGGAAGGACAAAGGGAGGGCGGGAGGGAGGCAGGGGGTGGCGGGCGGAGGATGAAAACCAGAAGAACAGAAATAATTACGACGAGTCCGCGTGAAACGGGGACGTATCGTTGAGCACGACCTTCCCCAGGATCGTCGGAATCACTCGGGAATATTAATCCAGAAATTCGTCCCGTCCTCTCCTGAGTAATCGGTTCCGCGGCAGTCCGCTCGCGCGTGAGGAGCACCAGTCGCGCGACAATCGGCCGGTTTCGTTCGGCGAGGCGTGAAAACAAACACGGGGCGGAAAGAACCGGTGAGCGAGCGAACGGGGTTAACTCGTTGAAAAATAAAAATATCGGAGAATCATTTGGATGATTGATTTGCAAACACTTCCTCGCGTGCGCGGCACTGTAGGATTTAGGGACACTCGGGAAAGAGTATACTTGGCAGGATGTTTTCTTAAGACTTGGAGGAATGAGGAAGTTTCATAGATGCTTGTGACAGGAACAAGTTGAGTAATGTATGAATACCTGATGCAATGATAGTTACTATGGAACGTTCCAAATTATTCATTCTCGTGTTTATATATAATTAACGTTACCGTCTCTCCTTCCTCTAGTCCTCATTTTCTAACATTGATAAATAATCAATCTAGAAAACTAAGAATTCAGCATTAATCTATAATGAAACATCCACAATACATATCAGCAGTTAATCATAGTAGCTAAGGATTAAAAATGACACGCCTACAGTAGCCAAGAATCGCCAATTAAACGTCTACAGTTGAACACTCGTAATAGTCAAGTGTCATCGATTAAGCATGCACAGCAAACCGTCTGCGGTAGCTAACCATAAAGAATTGAACGTCCATAGGTAAGCACGTAAGGTAGCTAACGATCAAGAATCATCTAAATCCTCGACCAGTCGGCCCGACAAGTTCACCTCGAACCGGAACCGTGGAATCACTGGGATGAGTCTTCGAGGAAGAACACGGTCGGGCGGCCGTGCTTTCACGTTTTCTCGATTCCGGGGTCCGCTCTCGAATCAGGTTGAACGGCGGGAGCGGATCGGAGCGGGCCGGAGCGGAGTGACTCTCGCGATCGTCGATCCGTGACACCGTTGAGAGCGTGTGTCGCTCGCGCGTACTTGCTTACGCACGCACGCGGCCAGCACACGAACGAACGAACGAACGCTCGCCGCAGAGATCCGCGTCGAGAAATAAAACGGCCGCGGAGTTATGCCGCTTTTTCCGGCCCAGTCTCCCTCCTTCGCGGTGGTTTTACGGCGTGCATACCGGGTGTCCTTGCGGAATGAAAGTACCCTGGAAAACGTGACCCCTCCCCGTGCGCGACGCGCCGCCGTGTAATGCCCGGCAGCGGGCCCCGAGCGTCTCGGTCGGCTCTTTAATCCATTCGCCGCGAATGACGTATCGATACGCCGAGGTTTTGCCGACCGTTCCCACAAATCACCGTACCGATACGTTTACACCTTCGACGCGACAGAATTCTTGGGATTCTTGCAACTCGGATCTCTGACGAACAGTTCTCTGTACTTCTGTTTGTCGAATCCTCGAAACAGAATTTTTCACATATTGGAGACCTATAGAGGAAACTAGATTGTGTGTCGAATGGCTAGACTCCAGGGGAAAGAACTGCATCGATCTGTTTGAATAATTCGATGCTTCGATTGTATTTTTGTAGTTTAGATATGAAACTTCGTCGTCGAAATGACGTTTGTCAACGATTTTGCAATAGAATGCTTTGATATTTTCATTGCGTTTCTATTGGTTTGAAAGAAGTTGATAATGCTTCACCTTTATCTTTCTCATATTTAGGCCACGAATTTTTCAAATGGCCTGGTAGCAACCATATTTTGCAAACCTGTCGTTACAAATGGGTTAAAGCGCGCGAGGCCAGCGACTGATGGATCGAGGCTGCAGCGAACAATCTTCTGTCTATCTTTCTTTCTCTCTGTCAACTGCTTTCACGAACGGAAAAGTTTCGAAATGGTTTTTCTTAACGCGCGCCGCGTGGTACCGAGGTGAACACGGTTAGAAATGATTTTCTGTTTCTTTTTCTTCCCGCGCACTGGTCGGTCGGATGAAACACGGCCACCTACTACGTTTCTTCTTCGTATGAATTGCTAATGCGGCGAAGTTCCGCGTAGGAAATTTGTTTCGCGCCGTTATGAAAATTAATTGCCTGCCGGAGAAGGTGTTTCAGTGGGAACGCTCGAAGTACCGGTTTCAGAACTCTCTGAATTGTTTCGAGCGTTTTTGAACTAGTTTCACTCGAATAAAAATGATAAAAATACCGCAGGTTCTCTTTCCTCGATGATTATTTTTCTTCTATTAAATTCGCTGGAACGATTAGACTCAATTTGCTGATGATTAATCGTGTTAAATTTTATTTGAAACATAAGAAGTCCATGAAATTTGAAGTATTTCTATCGATTAAACAATATAAAAGTATATTAATTAGATATGCTAATTAAAGAGGGCAGTAACATACATAAAAGTAAGTGCCGCATTGTTCGCGAGATGGCTCAATAAAGTTCACCGGTTGTCAGAGCGCGTCCTCGAAATTTCGTTTCCCACACAGAGCTGCAATCGGTCGCCGGAATTGCTAATGCAATTACGCGAAAGTGTGAGATAATGATATGCGCCAGGTATTATGCGTGTTCCCGTTTCGGTAATCGCTGGTTTGATAACGCGATTCGAATTGATCGCGGCGCAGCGGCGCGATTCCCTCTGAAAAATAACGCGCGCTCGATCGTACGAGAACAGATCTAACATTGATACCGGTCAATTGGTGGAAAATTAACGCGTTATCTTAATAACCGGCCGTACCGCGTAATCAACTCGCGTTCAACAGAATTGGACGGCCACGAATATCATTCCGTTCTATTGAATTCGAGTTACACGTTATTTCCCGATTACCAATTGTTACGTTTCATAACGAGCCTGGACACAGAATGAATACGTTTTCCTTTCTCCAATGAACGACTAATTACACGGTAGATCTATCAAACGCAACCAACGAATATCATAATAAATTGTCAACTGTCACGACAACAATAGCTTCGTTATAAAGTGACCAAAAAGAAAATCGACGGACTGCCGTACGCACGAAATCCTGCGTGCATAACGAGCTCGAACGGGAACCTTTCAAGTAACCTTCGAGCTTTAGTCATGGCGCACCAGAAAAAAACCATCGGCTATTGACACGATGGTTAAGAAAAGCGTTGAACGCTCGCGAGCGAACGGAATCGCAACGAAACTGTCTCGGGACGAGAAAGGGACCGTTCGCGACTGCGACGTTCTTGGCACTCGTTTTCATTAAGCACGCAGAACGAGATGCTGGAAGTCCTTCACATTGCGCGATGAGAATCTTAATGCGACAGCATTAACATAAAAACATCGTAGAGCCCGTCGGCCAAGATTTTGTAAATTGTTATTCTAAATGCGCCGGTTACTCGTGAATTATTGCGCCCCGGCTGGCACCGCTGCAGACAGATAATTCGTACAATTTCATTGCCCTTACGTAGTCCTCTCCCCCCGCGGGGGGCAGGGGGGTGAGCAGCACTTAAATTCACTTAGCGCTGTATCAGCTTGATGCATTAGCATGGTTGGCAACTGCCTGCGACTTTGTTAAGCCTCTTTATATTAATTTGAATACCGCCCGTCTGCGCTTCAGCCGCCATTTTGTCGGGTGACAGAGGCCGGGACGCTTCGGTGTCGTCGCGCGCGGATTTCGGGGATTTGTTTCGGATTGCAATCTTGTTCAGTCACTCTGACATTTACATTTGTAACGTGCAGTTTTATTTTCATCGTCGTCGAATGCAGGAATGTACTGCGAATTGCTGTTTTTAGAATTGGGACGAACTTTATTGTATCCTCTGGATCTTTATCGACTTTATTGGGCTCTTATTTTTCCATCGTTATTTCAATTATCTTGTTTGCTCAGATTGAACCACGTTTTCGTTGTTTCTGGGTGATTTTATGTTTGGAGCATGTGTATTTAGTAAGGTTGTTATTGACATTGGTGTTATTCGTTTGTGGGAGTTGTTTTAAACGTGTAGCTGAACTGATGGTTGCGGCAAGATCGAAGCATGTCTTGTTTATCTATTAATGGTTCCATTAAGCTTCAAATAAATTAATGGTCACGGTAAACTTTCTAATACTACGGATTTCAGATCGTTCAACATGGTATCGGCGCATAAAATTTGTAGCCTAATGGCCGTGTATGATCGGAATCTTTTAATGACATTTTATAGGATCAGATTCGGAATATAATTGTGGCGAATGTAAAACACCTCAGGAAGCATTTACCGCATTACTCGAATACTCGGAAATTTTTATTTTTACGCTTCAGTTAATAATAACATCGAGATATCGTGTTCCTATTAATTTGGTATTCAATGTGCATTACTCACCAGGCAAATGACTCACGTCACTTCGACACGTCGAACTGCGTTATTCCGCGTAACTTTATCACTTAATTTTATAAACCTAATACCAGCAACGTAACCTGTGTAAACGCGTACTTAATTCGTGTCTCCGAGGTGCTTAAAATCAATGAAAGCAATTGCAACCAATAACATCAAGATTATGGAAATACATACGAAAACAGATGTTGAAATTCCTTTATGTTCCTTTATACAATTAATCAAAATTTTAATGGAAATCAGGTCTAGGATAAATCTAGATGAAATACACGTTAGAAAAGTGAAAGTTGAGGAGCAATTGTTTACATGAAAATTAGAGCAATCGACTGAAAAGAAATATGACCGTTATTAACGGCCCGCGATTGAAAATGAATTACGCGTTCAATGAATTAAAGAGATTCCCTTAATTGATTTCAGGTTCGGTGGTGGATCAATCGGTTCAGAAGGAAAGGCATTCCGGCTTCCGTTCTGAAAACGATCGACGACGCGAAAGTGGAGCGGCCACGCGGGATCCGGTTTCGGAAGGTCGGAAAAATATGAGCATCTCGTAAAGTCGGTTAAAGTGCAGCTTTCAGACACCAGAAGGGGTACACACGATGGAGACCGAAGAACTCACTAGGCTCGTAGATGAGATCTACAAGGTAAGCGTCCAATCTCGTCGATCTCCGCGATCAGCTCACCTCGGTGCCGTTGCTCACGGTATCGCTGGTTTCTCTTCCATGGCGAGAATAGAAACCAGACGCAACGAAATGAGCCAGATTCGCTGCACGTCGCTTGTCGCAGAATCGTGTCGTTCTCTCGTTTGTGTTTTACTCGCGGCACGGAGAATTTTCATCTCAAAATCAACACTAGAACTACCGTACCAATCAAAATGACTGGTTTCGATTCTTTCGTTTAGCAATCATCGATATCTTCGAAGCATCGAATATTCGAAATGATTTTGAAAATAAATAGCTTCATTTCAGTAGTAATGAATGTCTGAAGAAACTGAAAATAATCTATTGTTACAATTTTCATAGGAACTGCATATTAATCGTATTAAATGCTCGGTAGTTCTAGTGTTAACCAATGAATTTATTTCAAACCCAGTCGTTAGAGATGATTAAACTCTGCGAGATTAATTAAATTTCTTAACAAATATTTCAGCTCCTGTAATAGATACTGATTATTCAGATCAATGTTTTCATAGATGTTTCTACTCTATCTTTTCATATTCCTTCTAAGTAGGTACTCATGATCGCAATATGCATTCAAATTTTACTCACTCCTTATATTTTAGATTAGAGGAGTACATCAACCTCTATCCCCGCGCGGAAGAAATTCTTTCTCGCGCAAACAGTTTGCATTAAACAGCAATACCGCTCACATTCTAATTCCGCCCCGACGTACATTTTCTTCCGCTCCGCGTAGAAACGCGAATTGCCCCGGACTGCGTCGCTTTCGGCCCGTCTACGGATACCGCCGCGATTATTCTCTCGCCTCGGGGCGGACGAATTTCCTCGCCGGGTCTCGTCATGCGGACGACTGCGTCCCTGTAAATACAAAGATACCTCGGCCACGTGTCAACCCGATAAACGGGGAATAATGAAAACAGGGTTCCCCTGCGCGCGCCTTTGCGCAGAAACAAGCTTTCTTTTCAGTCGCAGGCTTCAGAAACCAATTTCGCGTCGCTCCGCCTTTCCAACCTAAGTTGTTCTTCGATGAAACACACTTGGGAGCTCTATTTTATTGTGTCTCTTAACGTAAATATCGTCCACTATTTTTTTCATTGAGTTTCAACGTTATTCCGAGTTGTTACAGACATGCGATGAATAATTCAACGTGAAATTCGGTTCACAAGTTTTTGAAATTCTGAGGTATAGATTGCAATAAGAATTAATGAGAGTCGCTCAGAAGCGGGTCGAGTTCAGAAAGCTAAAATCGAGAGAATTTTTGTTTTCTGAAACGATTATACAACACATTCAACTGAACCAAGTCACACGAGAACCATTCCCAACTCGCCACACCACTGCAATCTCCAATTCAAACCGCCGAATCAACCCGAGAACAAAAAGTCGCAAGACAAAATCCACGCGGCGCCCCAGACTCCGGAGTCACGCCCTTAATCGCGCGGACCAATTTCACGGTGAATTTATTTCCCAGCCGCGGCAGTCAATTTCCCGGTGGCACAAATAATCCGCGAGGAACCGCGTCTTTCGCGTCGCATAATAACTGGAAAAGCTCCGTGCCGCTTCCGGTGGCGCGCCAAACTATCCCCCGCCCCCGACGAGGATCGCGCGGTTAATCCATCTATTTACCCGCACACTTTATCCAGAAGCAGCAGCTTGTCTCCGGCGAAACACGGCCGCGCGGTAGGAGACACGCTCGCCGCGGAATTTCTTGATAATTAGGTGTCGCCCCGGAAAATTATCCGTCGCGTGTACGAGCGGGGGCGGCGGCGGATGGCGGACGGAGGCGGACGTCGTAAGTGGTGGATGGCGCTCACGGGAGCGAGAATGATTAGGCGGAAGGTAATCTTATTAGTCGTTCGGCAGTCAAGCTTTCCTTTAAACTCTCCGTCACCCTTTCGCCCCCTGCGCCAACGGAGCCCCGTGCTCCTCCACCCCCATTATCCCTCCAGACGCGGCGCGTTGCGCGAGCTAACGACAGATATTCCGGGGAAAATGCGAAAACGAACGGGGAGACACGCCGTCTAATAGTAATGATTGCTGTCGGCTTATGTCGGCTTACACGCTTCGCGCTCGTTCCGTGTGGTGTATTATAGAGTGCTTCGGGTGTTTTCGAATTGGAGTTCCGGCTGATTTTCAGTGGAAGTTTTCTTTTGAAGAGGGGTCGGACGGTTGATCTTTCAGATGATGTTACGATGCTTTGGAATAGTAATTGATTGCTGAAGTGAATTCGAATGGAACTTCCGCGAGAATTTGATTAAGTGTAGCGATAGCGTTTGGGTTAGTTAAGCTGGTCGATGTTATTGCTTAAATTGAGATTCGTTAAATTCGTTGAACTAGTTTCTTAGGTTTATGCTTCCTGCGCGAGAGAAGCAGTTTACTTGCCTCTGTGTGTGTCGTGTATATATCTTGTTAGAGTTCTCGTATATTTTCTTCTTAATATTCATGAGTCAGAAGTAATCCAATATTGGCTGGAGGTTAATTCGCGGAGTAGTTCGTTCGGGAATGGAAGATTGTTATAATTGCCGGGAGAGGTATTAAGTGATAGAGCATTTTCTGAACAGCCGCTGAACGCTGAAAAACGAAGACTCGGAGCCCTGGTGTACGAGGATGAATGGCGAAGTGGGAACGAAGTGTAATTATTCTTTTTTGCGACCGTTCCCGTGTACACAGCTGTAACAAGTTATTAACGATCCGCGCGTCGATGAACGGAGGAACGCAGGCCTGAAGATTCAAGAATGCTCGCCGAGGCGGCTGTGATTTTGCCTGCTCGTTTTTCGTCGAACGCTTCCGCGGAAATAAATTATGCAATAAAATCATCGCGAGAGTCAAATATCCATCGTAGAATCATTCGCTGCCTGATACGTTCTCTCGTCTTTCTTGTTACCTTGCCGACTCGCCAGCTACCGTGACTTCTCATTTAAATACCCATCGAAGTTCCTTCGTCGCGTTGAGTATCGATAATTATTAACACACATTTCTCCTCCCTAAGTAAATGGCTATTAAGTATCGACAAAAATATTAAAGGGGAGTCATTAAAATGATGCCTGACAGATATTATTGATAATAATCAGTAATGAATGAAATGAAACTTGAAATCTTCAATTGCAACGTTCGAATTTTAAAGAAGAAGACGCTAAAATACTGCAGTAATTTCAATATTAATAAACAATAACTATACTGCAACGTTTCGTCTACTAGCATTACATCTGCGCAAAACGGAGAACATTTCTGTTTCACTTTTATCGCCAGGAATTCCGTGCAGCGAGAGGAACATCTCGATTCAAATGTTTCAAGCACAATCGGCGAAAATGGGAATTCGTGAAGACCCGTCTAGTAATAATGCTCGGAACACAGCTGCGGAAAAATGAAATACGCGTCTCCTCTGTTCCTCGCGATTTTCCGCTCGCATATTTTCCCGGCGGCGCTTAATCAAATTCTTCAATTACCAACAGAATTTAACGATCCGCGGTTCGGAGACGCAAAAGCGGGCGACGAGTCGACTGCCAGTTGAAAAACCGTCCGCAAATAATGCCGAGGTGGTCGGGGTGGCCTTTTGCCATTCGCATCGGCCGAAACAAGATTTGTATAGAGCTCTAACACAATAAGGATTTCCGGTCCGCCCGGCGAACGGAAGATCCGAGGCAAAGAAAGCCTCTTCCCGTGTCTTTGAATAACTCTCCCGGGGCGTTTAATGCGACCAGCGACATTGCTTACAGTAATTATCGTCTTCCCTAACTATGTTCCTCGGTTTCGAGTACACAAGAATGTACTCCCGCCGAGAAAAGGGCAGCCCTCAAACTACCAAAGTTGAACGGCGCGCTGCGCTGTGACCGCGGAGAATGCCACCACTCGAGATCCTTCGGCTCGTGGTTATTAGCAGGGTTACGGACGTCACATTCCTTTTTCTTTTTTTTTTATTTATTAAAACTACGCTTGAAAAGGCTCCTTCTCGCGCAGATGGAAACAATGAGCTTCGTTCTTTCGGTTCTTTAGTTCGTGCGATTAACTCGAACTTTCGCCTTGGAATTTATTTGAGTGTATTAGTCGCGTCGTTTGAACGAGCCACTAAAGAAGAGACACTTGTATTTTTATTTTGAGCGATAAATATTGTATACTTACGCAAATTAAATTTATTTCATCTTCGTTATATGGACTCGATATTATAACGCGAGGAGTTAATATTGTTCGACATTCCTACAGTGAATCTTCCCAGTAACGATTGAAATCTAATTTAAACATACTGAATCGCTTAATATAAAAATGTCATCGATCATAAGAGTACTCTAATCGATTCGAAGATATTAATCACAGAATCGAATCACAGGAAATTATCATTCCTCCATCCATATCGCGATGATTACCTCGAAAGCCACAATCGCGCGTTGCCCGTGCGAAGATCCAACAAAAAATCCATCAAATCGGTAAGACCAATTACCGAGAAGCCCGGAGCCCATTTTATTTTCCCCGAGGACAAATTGGGAATCGTTAAAGAGAGGAAAAAAAGAAACGTGACGAATTAGCGGGAAGAGGGAGCGTCCCGGCAGACGGTCCAATTAAACGTGATCGAACGAATTAATATAACCCGCGAATGGCTTCGTTAAGACGGTGGCGATTGCGGCGCCCTCCATCTTTTTTCCCGGCATCTCCGCGGACGAAATACGAGGCGGTGGCGGTCGGTGTCCATAAATTTCGCGGCCGCTAAAGTTATTAACGCAATTACCGGTGAAAAGCTCTGGGGCTCGGACCAGCGCGCAGTGCGGTCGCCTGTGGACGGAACCCCGAAATTCGACCATTCGCGCAACGAGAATTGAAGGTTACCAATGTGTTGCCAAGTAGTCTGCACAAACTGATTTTCATTTGACAAATACAAATTCTGCTATTCATGTAACGTTAGAATGGAAACATAAAATAGCCATTGTAACTGAAAAAAACTTCATAATATCCTCATAATATAAAACAATAACCATACGTATTACTCTATACCTTACAATTTTTGTCTCAATGATTTCCTTCTATCACTCATACTTTTTAACACTAAAACTGCCGACTAGAATGACTTATTTCCAATTATTTGTAAAAGCTAGAACAATACGTTCCTTGAGATTCAAAGGCTTGTAGTCTTGTATCTGTAGAAATCCGAAAATTTCGTTGAAAACCTCTCGCTAAAACGCGTTTGTAATTTAAATAGTTGCGGAATAGAAATTCTGAAGTGGGTCACTTTGACTGGTCCAGTAGTTGCAATGTTAAATAATTAAGTTTGGCCGCACTGTGCGACGCGGACTGCCCTTTGTTCCGCCCCATCGGAACGAGCCCCGTCCCCCGCGGTAATCGATCTAACGTTCGCCGGGCTGCAGGAAATAAAGGATACAAATCGGTTTTCCGGGGCTTCCGGGCGTATTTCGACGTGTCGAAATTAAACTGCAGTCCCGCGGATCGCGGGCCGGCGGCCGCGACGCTGTTCCCGCGCGTAATCCCGGATAATCCTTTAATTTTTGTGGATTCGATTTTGCCGGGACTGCCTGCGCGTTCACACGTCCAACGCACGCATTAACGACGTTAATCCCTTGCCTTATTGTTCTCGATTAGACTCGCTAACGCTGCTTCGAATCATTTTAGTAATCTTCTGGCGCGGGATTAATGCTGATTGCGCTTAGATTCTTGGGAGGGGTGATTGCAGGGAATAGGATCTTTTGTAGGTGTAATCGTAATCATTATTAATTTTGGATATTATAAAGTATTTACGGTTAAATAGGACCGGTTTCAAGATTATTTCGCCATTATTAAGACAACAAAGATGCTCTCGTAAGAAACTTCAAATAAATCCCTGCACTTGTGCAAGCGCAGCAATAGGAAGCTCCTCGAATCTCAAGAACTCTTATTTCTCGTGCCATTAAACTATGCCATAAAAGTCACCATATCATACACCCATACCAATCTCCCAAAGATCAAAAGTCTACAATCAGATTCTCTACAAAAATCCAATGAAAAATCTTCTTATCTCTTGCCCATCTCTCATCATCGATTTACTCGAAAACTTGACACGAAACATCCCAAATATTTCGTTCGTTTCTCCAGCTAATTTCACCGATCTCTATCCTACCTAATTCGAAGGCACCCGGTATACGCGGAACACTTGCGCGCCGCACACAGTGTAAAGACTGCCTATTTGTATCTGACCGGCGCATATATTAATCACACGGGAACCAGTCGCAGCGGCACGCGGCTGCTCCGCACGTGTATTGATGCATCGATCGGTATAGATCCCGTGGTATCGGGACGCACGTGGAACCGGCGAGTATCGATCCCCTGGAACGCGTAGAAGGCACGCACACGCGTCCACCGGTTTCGTGTGTTCCGAGCCGGAATTTACAGGTGTACTTATCGCGGCGCGGCGCGGCGTCCGTTGGTCCCGCGGCCGGTGTTCAGTGCGGCTTGGCAAGAATGCCGTTATGCGGTAATAATAAATGAGTTCTGTTAATTAGTGACGAAACCCGCCGGATCCCGTGGAACTTAATAGGATCCGCGTTAACGTTCATCGATCGCTCGGCCGGATTCTTTTTTTCCCCCTCGCCGACCATTGCACCGCGTTGCATTGGTATTGGCTAACGCGCTGCGGTTTCCGCTTCGAAAGTGCCATATCTTGCGAGGCATTCTAGTTTCATACGCTTCACCATCGAACGGTCGTTTCCATCTGAATATTTATGCTCGCGCTCCAGCTTTTTGCTGCTCGATTGTGGACGCTGTGATTAGGCTGCTCGATGTTTATGGCGGCTAGGGATTTTCGATTTAGAATTGATTGGAGGTTTCCGACGAGTGCTATTGAACTAGGTTTTGCCGCTTGCGTTTGAACTAATAATACTATAAACGTTTCAAATGGTAATAGTTCTTAGATTTCGTGGGAACTGCTCTTCTCTATTAACCAACTTAAACATCGAAAACTCTAATAACGTTTAAAAGTAACCATAACACACCCCGAAGTATCCGAAAAATATACTTCAATCACCCTAAAAAACTCTACAATGTTCAAACCTATAAAAGGAAACCCCCTACTAACCCCAAAAATTCGAAACCCGTGAAACCTTCGAGCTAAACGCTTCATTAGTCGGAGACCCAATAACAACCCCACCGTTCTCAGTTCCTTCCCCACCCCTCAAAGACCGGCGGACGTGTTGATTTCGGTCCGATAGGATTATTACATTTTCGAGATAACTCGTGGCCGCGCGCGTGTGCGTGGGTGTCTCCGTCGGAACGGTTACCGGCGAAACTCACGGTCGCACGGACACACGGCACAGAGCCGGCTAGGGGTTGGTGACGCCTCGCGGGCACCTGTTCCGAGGGGTGTCTCGATGGTGGTCTCTCGATGCAGATCGGAAGCCAATTAATATCCACCGGCATCCTCCCCGTTTCCCTATGGCGAGCCGGAATACACACCGTTGAAACATAACTGCGCTGCCCCGTGATATACTCGCGCCATGGGGCTCGCTTGTCGGCGACGGGACCCCATAAACCCCGTCATGCGATAACGGCGTTAACCTGTAGTTACCTCGTTATTTTCTAACGGCCCCGCGTCTCGAGGAAATCGAGATGTTAACAAGACGAGCTGCCTCCCCTCTTCCTTTCTCTTCTCCCCCCACCGGTGGCCCTTTCTTTTCTCCCCCCTCACCCCGTGGCGCGCTCTCTTCCGGAATCTTTGGTGTGATTTATACCGGCCAGATTTATCGCGGCGATTTCCGGGGAAATTTATTAGCGGCCACCGCCCCGTGCCACGGCTTCGCTTATTTCGTCTTATCGCCGCGATTCGGATGCATAGAGCGCCCCGCGGATGTTTTATGGAATTTATTTGATGGGACTCTTCGTTCGGAGCTGCCAGTGAGCGCTGCTATCGGCGCGCTTGGCTTTCTGTTCTTAATGGACCGAGGATTCATGGCCACTTTTGCTTTACGGGTTGTTTGTTTGACGCACTTTTGCCGCGTTAATTTTTGAATCTTTCATTGATAGTGCGTGCTGGTATTTATAGTTTCGAGTTTTTAAATAACTTCAATCGAATAACATACGAAACACAAACGCAATGGATATCAGAAATTCAGTTCCAAAAGCAGACGCGTCGAATTATGTCGAAATGATCAAAACCGTCTCCAACGATATTACATCGAATGATCCTGAAAAAATTGCGTTCGTCGGGGAGATCCACCGATATATTATTACAGTCGCCAAAAAATCCCGCCCTTAACGCCGACAAAGGCGCGTCACCCTCCATCGGGTCCGCCATTCACCGTCGCATTATTCCCGGTCCGTGCGCGTCTCGCCCTCTCAATTAAAAAAGCCCGCCGCGATTAACCGGTGGCAGGCCCCTGTGCAAAGGTTCCCCGAAGCAGGGCTGCTACAACACCATTAATAATCTTGAAAAAGGTGCGCGGCCGCGCGACCGAGCCTGGTAAGCCGCGACTAACGCGGTTTAGTTGGCCAAGTAAGTGCAGCACGTGTCCTAACGAGGGTCCGCTCATTGTGCATATTCATTAGAACGTTCATTACGACCACTTGTCGTCCGCGACGTTACCCTCCGCCCTTAACGGTCGAAGGGATTCATTTTTAATATTCTTCCGGGCCCACGGCGCGAAAGGAAGCCGTCTTGCGACGATCCATCCCCATCGACCCCCGTATTATCTCCTCTATCAGCGTTTCATTTCTGGCGATCAATTAATTTCGCTTCAATCACGTTCTCGCCACCGGATCCGCCCTCCGGCGGGGACAAAAAAATATTCATTATCGTGTTCGTTCAATATGGCGTCGCGTTAATCGCGGCGGAGAAGATCCGCGACCCTCCCGCTGGAATAAAAGTGAACGATGTAATTTGAGGTGGGGCCGGGCCACGTTTTTATCGAGGGAGTTTTCTGTTCCCCTTTTAATAAAGACGCTTGCGGATTTAATTGCTCGCGGGTGGACAGCGATAAGAAACATTTAGGGAGCTTCGCTCACCCTTGTTTGGATCTCTAAGCTGAGCTTGCAGGGGTTGATATGGAATCTTTGAGGATGTCTGAAGCAGAGGCATGTAGTTCCTGCGGGAGAGGAATTATGAATGATTCATGGGGAAGTTTGATTTGGTTTCTGTGTGATTATGTTAGGGGTTGTTTGCGGAAGCTCGGTGGAGAGTTGGGAATGAAGTATTAGGTTCTCGTGGTTAGTTACTACTTTTGCAAATTGTCATTATCCCATAACTGATATTCTTTCATTCCACAATTCTGCTTTTTCATTAATTTTTCTTTTGCACTGTATTCCAAACTTCAATTCAAGCTACTGTATACTATCTATACTCTTCATATCTTCACTTGCATCGCACGACAGCAACTAGCAACATTGATCCAAACATACAAACTCAATCGAAAACAATCATTCCTTTCGAACCAATAATCAATCGAAACTCCCGAACACTTGCCACCGAAAAAAGACACTGCACCGAACGCATCGCGGTGCATTCGACAGCACGACCCACACCTAGCCCGCCATAGGATTACGTGCGAACACGTTGCTACAAACACCGTGGATCGAAAAAGGGAGCAATGTAATAACAACATTTGGTAGCCAGCGGAATCGGGGAAAGCGGTGGATTTAGAGGACGTAGGTCCGCATACCGGCGGAAGATTAATTGTGTTGAATCCGGGAACGCCGGTGAAAAAAAACACACACACCGCTAGAGGGGGAAAAAAGGGGAGAGCTAGAGAGAGAGAGAGAGAGAGAGTGGAGGAGAGGACTGCGGCAAAAATAAATATCACGGTTCGGTCTAGCGCGAAAAACAAGTCTCGCATCGCGAGATCTTGATACAAGGGGATGGTAGGCGCGTGCATTCGTTCCCAGCTGGGGAATAGTTAATAATGAAATCTCGATGCAATTTCGATAAAATATCGTTCTCGCGCCGGCAGCGGGAGCCAGTCGGTGCCCGGGATCGTGTTTCGCGGAACCCCGATGGTTAATATCGCGGATAATTTTTTCCGTTATCTGCTTTTAATATGGCGCGCATCGTTAGCTGGCCGGCCGCACGTGTCCGATTAATGAGACGTAATTTTTCCCTCTTTCTCTAGAGCTCTCCTTCCCCTCCCTTCCTCCTCTTTTTCAATTTTTTTTTCTCGTTCCCCGTTCATTTTTTCGAACGGACTAGACAGCGGGAACGCGTTTCGCGTCTATTCGATATTACGCGCCGGTTAATGAGGTAGAAATAGTAATGAACCGCCATAGCCGGCGCGCGGCAGGCGTATCACGTGAATGAGAGGAACGCGCGACTTTCTTTTTCACCGTTCCTTTTCCCATTTATTCTCCTTTCAGTCTTTTTCGCCCGGGCACTTATCGACTTCCCTAGAATCCCCCGGCTCGTCCCGTGATTCTTCGCCGCGCTCGAAATATGCGAAAAGAGTGCACGGATGTTCTCGTATTCCTCTCCTTTTTCTATTTCTCTTTTTTTTCGTTAATCACGCGAAGCATTCGCTGCTCCACGGCTTGAATAAGGGGTTTCCTTTTCTAAAGAGGAATTGACGGAGGTACACGGTTTTCGGAATTGAGCGGTGGAATCGCGAGAAGTCGAGTATTGAGCTTAGTCGAGTGTTTGAAGAAGTTTGATGAAGTTTGCCGGGAATATAGGCCACGATGTTATTCTAAGAAATTGAAAATATTGCTTTAGCTTTTCGAGTCGGTATAACGAGGAATAATAAATATTTATTCGTTTAACGTAAAATACTGTTTGCAGGTTTGTTTGGATATTTTACGGGATTTAACTTCGTTTTCGGTACTCGTGAATTAGTTCGGAATGAAATGATATTTTATGATATTCATTTTTGTTTTTTGATGCGAACACAGGTTTCCTTTTTTTCCGCCCGAGTGAAATTTACGTTCCCCGGAAATCTCGCGCGCGTTTCCGCCGGAAAATAAATACACGCGCCGGCGAAGCATGTTTATTTGAAGTACTTTATTCGGCAATACGGGGCCGTACAATGATAAACTCCGTCGTTCCGATAACGACTAGTTAATTACATCATGATTGATTACATTCGCTTCGTTGAACAGTCGTTAAATTGTTGTTTATAATTTGCGTCCGGGGCTAAATGCACGATGATGGGAGTGAAACAATACGAGCATTTGTTCGCCGCTCCGCGGAGGCAAAGATCATTAAACAACGAGGTTAATAATGTAACAATAACGCAGCAAAAATACAATCAACGTAATCCGTGCTCCATGAAATGTTAATATATGCGGAACGTTCAATTATCGGGCGCAATAACGTTACAACTTTTCTTCTTTCGTTTATACCGATTTAACCAACCAATTCTCCGTTCCCACAGAATACATTTTGTTCGAAAGAAACCTTGCTCATTGTTAGGTCTTACTCGCAGCAACTCAATTCTTTATTTCAAGTTACGATCCCTTAGAAAATAATTCTTGCTTCGCTATTAATCGACAAATTCTGCTATTTAAACCGCTCCACTGAAATTCACAAAAATCAGAAATACCCAAAAATCGCCCTAGCTCCATTGACTTATCATCGACTCATATTCATTCATCTATAATTACAGTATTCCACGATTCCCCTTAAATTTCAACCACACGTTTTCCCAGGGACATTTCCAATAACCCAATTCCCCAGCAATCAAGAAACCCGTACTCCGCCGTAAAATCGGTCGCGTTCTATCTATCAGAAACAATCACCGACAATCACCATTTTTCCTCGTCAATTGTACGAACGGACCGAACCTCCGTCGACACCTTGGGTCGCAGCCCGAAACGCGATATTCCACAGGTAATAGTTGTTTCACGGGTAATGGGGTAGGAGGCGGCCGGAATCGATGCGCATACCGCGCGCCGCGCGTTATCGTACCGTGGCACATTGTCGTCATTCGAGAAGGGTACAGATAGAGAAGGGAACTAGAAACGGCCAATTAAGGGCGAGGATGCCGAGTCCTGCGACTGCATACCGCGCCGGAGCAGGCACAGGACGGATTCCTCGGCGATCGGTCCTGTCCGTTTTCCTTTTATTTTCCATCGATTGCATCAGGAATGCTTGCAAATTAACCCCCGCGATGGAATGGCCGATAACCACGCCGGATTACCATGGATCAACAAGAATTCCATTACCTTGGAAAGAATAAACTCGCGGCCAAGACATTGTTACCATTTAATTGGCGAGCCGCGGATTTCCCAGCGAACTGAAATTGATGTGAAATGATTTATAGGGAACACTGGGGTCGGATAAATATTTCTGCGTTTTTTAGGGGTTCTTTGTCGCGACAGTGATGCATCGAAGTCGAAAGAAACCATTGCGATAGATTTTGATTTCATTCGCAGTGGACAAGCTGTTTCGCGAATTGTTTTAATCCGTCGATGTTGGTTAATATTGAATTTATTTGGATTTTGTGTTTGGTAATGTGAGAATTAAGCTTCGGTTAAGTTAGAAGCAACAGTCTGAGGGAGATAAATTGATGAGACTCTTAAGAGATAAATTCAGTTTCCTTGATCTGAAATTGAAACTCGGTGTTCACACACGGTTTAAGTCCACTGATAAGAGATATTGCATTTCGTTTGCACGCGGGCTTAAGAAACTGCGACGCGGATGTTACTAGAATGATAGATTCGGTACTTGTTGAGAGCATTCTAACTCACGGGATGTGTGAGTAACGATATCAGCGATGTCAGTAGGAGAACTTCGAATTGAGTTACGATCCGATGAGCTCGTGCAGTTCGGAAGCACACGGAGTGACTTCCAATGCCTAGAAATTCGATAAACGGCAGAAATAAAATTGAAAGTTTGTCTAAGGAAACACCAAGCTAATTCCTACGTCGAATTAACAGTAATTATCCACATTAATCTTCATTTTGTCTTTCTTGTTTAATATCGAAAGTTACAATCGAATAATTCAATTTTCAAAGTAACAAGAGATTAATGTGTTTTTTACACTTCAATGTTTAAGAGTGTGACATCGAGTGGAATAAGTACTGAGCGTTTGAAAAAAATTCCCACCACGGAAGTAATTAGGCTCCCTTATTACCAGTGTCCGTAGTCTCGTCGGTTCCCGTAAATTTGATCGCGTCCGCCTGACGCGGCAGAGTCACGAAAATATTGCAGTCAATTCGAAACAGTCCTCTCCTCGAATCCTTGGCATTTGTAATACTTATACGATTCTGCCGGGATCCAGATGTTTCGGGCTTCCAGGCAATTAATCGTCGAAGCAGTCGGGGTCCCCGCGTGCCCTGCGTCGAGTGTAGACTTGTAACTGACGTAACGGTGGCTTCGCGAATTTTATGAACAGCCGAACACTCGGGAAGAACGCCTGCTGCTCTTCAAATTTATAGAATTTATCAAATCTACCTCTGGACGCAGTGGAAGTAATCTAGATTAATTTGATGTATACGTTGTATTGTTTGATTTATAACTTAAATTATTAACGAAGCTGTCTATGGCTTTTATTTTTATAATTCATGACACTTTGTAACTTTTAACATTTCACAAATCGCAATTTGCTTCCGGAAATATCGAGAATAATTTCAAGGAAATATAACAAAAGCAATCACAGGTACCACTTTCCACACACCGAACCACCGATCCATCAGCAGATAACGCGTCGGCCATTTATCTTATCTAAATCCGTCAAGATTAACGGATATATGGACGATCTCTGTCTCGATAAGAAACACTCCATTAACTGCAATTCCCGACGATAGTGGTCGAACTTGGCAAGACAAAGAAAGTTTTGCAACAACGGCGAATACCAGGAAACACGTCCGTCCACCGTTTTCCCAACAAACAGTCCTCCTTGCGACAGAAAAACCGTCGAGCAACGTCGAAAGGTCGTTGGAAATCAAAATTCGCCGCGGCGAGCGTAACGCGATCGAACGTGGCGTAACCCTGGCCCCCCGAAGCCGTCGCAGACGTTGGCCCCGGGCCAATTATAAATTTGCCTTTATGTAAAAGATGGCGGTGCGCGGGCGCCTCTTCATGTAAATTTCGGATGCGAGATGCCAGCGAGCGTGCAGAGGGGGTGGCGCGCGGGAATCGTTGTCCGTTGGCCGGGGGAAAAAATATATATCGGCGGCCACCGATACGAGCAAAACGAGCTACGGGGGTCCACTCGCTCGCGGTTCGCGGGATCTATTGAATATATGTATCCGACGGAGATTTGTTTCGATGAGGTAATTTGAATTCCGATTTTATTGCTGTATCTCTTCGCGACCCGTCACTTTTACCCCCGGGACCCGCCGGTTTTTTTCGTTCTATTCCGTCGTCTTTTGTGCTCTGCCTTCCTTTTTTCGCTCGCTTTTCGTTCGCCTCCGTTGTTATCTATTTTTCGGGGGGATGGGGAGAGGGGAGAGGGGCTCGAGAAAATAATGGAACCACCTAGTGCGGTCGAGCAATCTTTTATCAATACCGCGTGCAACCGCTATTAGCGTCTGTAATTGAACTGTTTCTAATACGGATCCGCGAAGATACCACGCAACGTTTAATCCTTTGTTTATTATTGATCCATGGTTACTATAGAGTAAACGTTCATTGGAGTAACATTTAAATTTGAAGCAAAAGGATTATAATTGCATGTTTATTAAACTTAGAAAATCTCGAATCTGTTAAATTGGTAATCACTTTCCATAATGCACTACTTAAAGCAATATTCCCATCTTTTTGAATTTAACGCGTCGACTGCTACTTTTTCAACTTGGCATGTAGATACAGAGAACTTAATATCGTCAATATAATATTACACAACGCAACTATGTTCCCATTATCTCTTCGCAGTCGAGAGACTCTCAGTCACCAGCTGATTCGACGCAGTAAAATTATACATGATACTTAATATTAACCCGCTGCACTTAAATTTGCACTCCGCTGTCGCCGCAACGGCGACATTGTAAGATAAGTTTATAACTTCGCTTTCAGTCAAACATAACTTTAAATGACGCGCTTTTTTAATAACAAAGCAGGGTCTCAAATCTTTTACAGAGGCACGCTCGTAGCTGATAGTTCATATTAAAGCTATTTCGGAGTTGCTGGAAGGTTATATTAAAAATTGTTCGGACTGCAAAGGGTTAAAATTAGTATAATGCCTCAAAATACGAGATATTAACATAGAATATCCGTTCCTCAATTGACGCGTGAAGTCTCTTCGAGTTGGCTTGAAAAAACACCGTCTGTGTCTCGTCAGAAAGCGTCGAATATTTCCGGTGAAACATTTCCGAGTGCAAAGGGTTACTTTGTCCAACACCTGCGCGCGGAGACGGCCGAATCCAGTTTCCTCGGGAATTCGGAGACGGATCGGAAGGACCGATCCGCCAGAGCAAACAAAAGAAACACGGCCGCTCGAAATAAGTGTGTAAATACGAGCCGCGGGGGCGCGCGTGTATAATACTCGGTTTACTTTCCGCGAGGCGACACCCGATTCTGCATACATTGGAATACGAGATCGGCGCGGGAAGATTGATAGCGCGCTTGCCGGAACAAGAATCGATAGTTGCGTCTCGTCGCCGGTGTAATTGGAATTTTTATTGGTATAAGGAACGAACGTTGGCGGAACTGGTCGCCGAGCGGATTTTTCCTACTTCAGGCCGGATCGTGATTCCTCGGAAATCGTTGAAATAGATTTCCGGCCGCGAGTTTGTTCGATTGTTGCAAACGAGCGAGAATTTTTAATGAATTTCCCTTGTTCCGTGTGCCAGCCACACCGTCCGGCAAATTTCGAAACTTTATATTCGTGTCAGTAACATATGAACTGGATACGACGTATCATTTAGCAGGAAACAAGATACATTTTCGAAATGAATGAATATTGTACTCGTTGGATTTTTGGTAGTACTATCTTCCTTCTGCCTTGAAGTAAGCTGACTTCATTGCTTGCGATATTGGAGACAATTATCTGTTTCTTAACCCTTTGAACTCTGTAGGCTCCAATATTGCACCAGGAATAATATTAGATATTTTAATGAATCTTAAAGAAACTCTAGAATTATTAGATTTCTCACACATAAATCTTGCATTAAGCAGGAAAATAAAAGATCAAAGAAATGTTATAGCATTTTTCATTGTTCTTAATTCTTCTACATTGTGTGATTTTTTGACTTTGTTTTACAACGGTTCATCTATTCGAAGTAACGAAGTTGTTGAATACATGAATATTTAAGTAGTAAATAACTTGGAAAATGTTAATATATTTCATTCCAGAATTTAATCTCTGTAATCCGAGTTAATAAATGTAACGAAGGACTCCCTGCAAATTGTAGACAGTTGAAGGGAAAACGGAAACGCCGATTGCTTGAAACTGGGAAAAGGATTTCCTTCCGTCGCAACGCCGGCGAATCGCGCGCTCGCGAGCCGCCGTTTTGCAAGCCGGCTAACAGAATCAGGCGAGAAAAGGGGGAATATTTTTACAGATCGCTGGGCGAGAATTTGTCCTCCATGGAAATACAGTTGCTGGGAACGGTACACGCGCGATTTGTCACGAGCGAGCGTTACGCTTCCTTCGGCATTAAAATAGTAAGATAAATTTTACGGCGCGTCATTGCGAGCGTTGTTTGGCAAATAAGAGGAGCACCGTCGGTCGGTCGTCGTAACTCGAGTGTCTTTATAGCCGCGCGTACAAGTTCCGTTTCTCGGAAGCTCAGCGCTGGTATCCGTTATCGGACTGTTACGAACGGAAATGTTGCGGAACTTCTTGATGAACCCGACCACTTTAATGATCATTCGAACAGGCAGGTTCGTAAACTCGTTCCTTAAGGGATGATTCGAAAAAGTGAACTTCGCGGTATGACGGCCGAGTTAATAGACGGGGAACGTTTAAACCGACTTCAGTCTTTGGAAGTTTGAAAGTTTAACGGTTGAAAGTTTGTAAAATTTGGAAATTGGGGAATTGGGGAATTCGGGGATTTCTCATTTGTATTCGCTGTAATAATTTAACAAAGATTGCTCGAAAGTTGGACTCGAAAAGATTCAAAGTTCCTTCCGTAATAACTAGAAGCTAGAACGAGCTACGAAAACATCGGGAGCTCCAGTTAAATATTTCCCCATCGTTCAAACACCGGGGAAAAAAGTTTCAAACAATTCTCTTCACTTCATTACGCATTTTAAATTACCATGAGCTTGTATAAACGCCTGCCCGAGGGAATTCTCGAAAAAAAACTCCGCGCTAGATGCCCCGTTACCTAAACTACATGAAACGAATCTACTTTCAAACACTGCACTCATCTTTTTCTCGATTATTCCTTCAATTCCGTAGTTTCAATGAAATAACGGTAATACGGGAAAAAGGAACGCGGAGACAGAGAGCGTCGAGTCGGATGGGAAGAGGAACGAATTAGGCGTAAAAGCACGTCGCGCCGGTCGCGTCGACGGGACGAAGATAAAATCGTTCATAGAAGTCGCGTGTGTGTCACCCGCAGGCCTGTTCAGCTTAATTGCGAAAGTGTCCATTACCCCTGACACGTAGGCGAGGCAATCGATAAAATTCGATTTCGATACGACGTTCGCGGCGTCCTCTCCGCACTTGCGCCTCGCCGCTATCCAACGGACATTATCTAGAGCAGTCGTTAATTGACAGTTCACGCAGCGGCGACAGCGTATAATTTCCTGAAGTCCATATGAGTCGCTTCGATGCCAATACGGTTGAGTTCGGAAAAGAAACAATCGAGAAAATTAATGAACCACCTTCTGAAATGATTATGAACAAATAAAGAAACGAGTAAATCCTTTGATAACTATAAAGAATAGCATTTACTCCATTAAAATTGATGAAAGTCAGAAAAAATCGACTTCTGAGCGACTTAGATATGAGTGCTGCATGCATCTGCTGTTCAAATGTGTACGAATTCAAAAATATATGATAGAACATGCGATATGCTATTAGATAATGGGTAATTGAAATGGAAAATGATGTCGAGCGTAAAGGGTTAAAAATGCAAAATGCAGGACGATGTTATCGGGAATTTTCTAAAAAATCTTCAAACGATTTAGAACTGTTTCACTGGTTGCGAATGCGTTAAGAATATTACAACGCGTGTTGTCGATGATTATCGACGACTCGATACACGCAGAACTCGATTGTACAGTAACGCTCGGGGAAGATGAACTGCGACGGAGAAAGAAAGGAAAATAACTCTCACGACGGGCAAGAAGGAGTTTCGAGCAAGTCGATTGGAACCGATGATGGGACCTGGTTTCAATAAGTGCTCATGAATATCAATCAATGCTCTGTCTAAGACTCGTTTCGCTGGACTCGATCGGTTCCCGTCTAAAACGAATTCGTTTCGCGCACTTGTTAAGCATCAATCCACTATATTTAGAACGATGGCAGACTTTGCATTCAATGCTCGGTAGTCTTGCTGTGATGGCTGTGTTGATGCTGGGATCGAGGAAAGTGGATCTATGAGTACCTTAAATTATATCGCTGACGTTCTTCGTTTTAAATCGCTTTCAAATACTCGAATCGAATGGATCCTCCTAATTATTGAAATCAGCGAAATTGATTAATATAAACTGCATGGAATACGAAGAACCCGAAAATATTCAACAATTGAATACATATATAGTACCAAACACAAAATCATTAATTCCAAAGGAACTGAAAACAAATTGAGTACAAAGTACCGAATAAGCACACAATAGCATTTAAGAGTCGTTTCACTAGAAACCTGCAAGCATCAGAATTGAATAAAAACAGCCGACATTACCACATCAAAGATCGTAAACACAATAAACTCCTCGCAGACACAGTTAGCGCATCAGCGGCATTCAAGCCTGTCGATTGCCATCAATATCCAGTATTGCTCAATACAGTCAGCCGGCTCTCATCGCTAACTCACACATTCGAGACCATTCTGCCGTCAGTCCTACCCACCGAGATTATCCGCTTGAACACATGGACACGGCAACCTTTGCAGAAGACAATTTATAATTTCCTACCGATTAAGAATACACCGTACGAAGCGTACAGTCAGCGATGGAAAGGTGGAAGAAAGGTGGGAAGCGGTCGGTGGAACGTCCATGGTATACGAGATGTATCGAGGAGAAAGAAAAGCGGCGGAGGGGAGGGGGCATTCACATCCACCGCGCCCAGGTCGAGATGGTCGCTCATAAATATTCATACGGGATTCCTGAGGCCGGGAAAACATTCGTTCCTGCAGGGGCGCACGTGTGCCTCCGCGCATTCGGTAATTTCGCGGGCAAATGAAAAAAAAGGAGGACAGGGGGAAGAAAAGAAGAAGAGATCCGGCCAGGCATGGGTCCAACGATGAAGAGAAACGAGCGGAATTACCATAGGCCAATTCCTGATCGCCTGTAACCGTTGGGAACGCACCTTGCTCCGGGGGAATCGATTTATGAACGAAATGTAATACGAGGGACAGATATTTGGATGAATTAACCCCTCGTTCTATGATTCATTTCGCTGTTGTACTCGATGAAGCTATTTGATTAATTTTTGAATTTTAATTTGGTGCTATGCATGTGGATCTAGAAATCGGAGAGATATTTGGATGAATCAACCCCTCGTTCTATGATTAATTTCGCCGCTGTATTTAATGAAGCTATTTGATTAATTTTTGAATTTTAATTTGGTGCTATGTATGTGGATCTAGAAATGGGACAGTAATATTTCGTATTATGTAACAACAGGTAGAGATTTGGAAGTTGAAGATTCTTAACGTCGAAGAGAATGTTATCTGAATTTTATTTGTATTGTTTAATATTTTAGAAACGATTCGGTTGGGAGAACTGTAATTATGTAAGGCGAGTCAACACGAAAAAGTGAGCTGAAAAGGTAGAGTGAAGTCTCTCGAAATGAGTGTTCATTTTCGAGATAACCGACTTCGAAAGTTTGCGCAACGCGTATTAGCATTTGCGAGAAGTAGAAACGGCTGGCGTGACCAGACAGTAGAGGAGTAGTGTCCAGCACGTCCGTTCGATAAATTTTCGGACGTGATTATCTTAGAAACGAAGTGCCGTACAAAAAATGTCGCTCTCCATTTTCTCCTTACTTTTCTCTATAGAATTATAATAAAACAACCAATTCAATAAAAAACAATTGTTGTAAATTACAACAACATTTCCAAATTCAAATACAGAAATGATCCAAGTATTTCTCTAAATAACACTAACAACTCTTCAAACAATTATCTGCTCACAAAATATATACATAAATTTTCTATAAAAAGCTTTAAATACCCTAGGACAAGTCAATTTTGAGAACAAGAACACAGTGAAACTCGGTCATAAAAAATTCAAACGAAATTCCGAACACCTGCTTCCTCAACAATCAGCAATGCAAAGCACCAATTATTCATACAAAAGAAAGTGCTAAAACCCTCTTCACTGTTATGAAAGCCCCGCGCCGAGCCTCATCGAAAGTCAAGTTTACCAGACACCGATAAACAATGCTAAATCTCCCGCGAAGTAAACAGAGGCAGTTCGATAACTATCAAGAAATTCCCTCGTTAATTTCCATTTATTCGCTTCCGTGTTTACAGCTTTCTTTTTTTTCTTTCCGTTCCCGCAACGCTCGAGGAACCGTCCACAGTCCGATGTTTCGAATCGAATTGGGCTACAAGCTTTCGACCGAATCTAACTCGATCCTCCGTTCCCATTCGACCCGCGCGTTTCCTTGGCCCGTTCTCTTCGAGAGCTCGGAGTGTTTTCCTTCCGAAGGAAAATGAAATTCTCCTCTCTTTGTTCTCGCTCGATTGAGAGCCGTAACTGTTCCGCGCCGCGCGCCTCCCGCCGAAACTCCTTGTTTATCAGATAAGAGCGGCGTCAGGAGTAATAGCTTTCCAATTTCCGGTTTCCACAGATTCGGAGCAAGGTCCATGGGAAATCAGCTTCGAGCAATGTTGGCAATTATTCGAGTAAATCATCATTCGGCTGAGAATAACTGATTAATCGTTACTTAATATTCGTCATTTCGTGAATTTCTGTCTTGATATGTCCAGTAGAGATTGATTAAATATTCAATAAATTTAATTTGTTTGGTGAAACTTTATTTTACTCGGTTACAGTGACTATCACGTGTATTTGTGTATACATCGATTCTTTTTTCAATTTTTCGAATCTCTATAAAAATTCTATAGCCAAATTTGGTTTTGAAGAATAAAGTAGTTTCCAGCGATGGCCTGCACATGTGTTTTCCTCTGATTTAACATTCTTATGTCCCAGCATAATCCCGTCCAATTTCACACACTCGGTGGCATTGATCTTCCACCGAGCCTTTCACTGTTCGCTCCTGTGTCGGGATATTGTGCTCTCCGGCGTGTTCCTCATGAAACATTAATTTTTCTCCGCTCTAGGCGAGCACGGTTTCGATATACTTGCTCGACGCAATAATTAGTGTACGAGTAAAGTTACGGGAAATGTCGAAATTCTGGCGCAATTAGGGCATAAACATCAGCGAGTAAAATATTGAAAATAAATTCTGAATCTTCGAAATTGCTCCGATAAATTTAAAGATATACCTCGCTGAATATTTCCTTTCAGTCTTATCTTCAACTACTTTAAACCATTAACTTAATAATTCTGTCAATTCCAGTTTCATAAAATGCTATAGAACTTTTATCATCACGGAATTCCACAGTACACTAAATTAAACACTACACGAACATAATACATATAATAATTTAACAGTTGATATAACGTATAACAATTTACACAGAAGACATCTCGATCAACCGTCGTTCCCGAGTAACGTGTATCAGTTACAAAGCGAAACCTTCTCCGCTAAAAAATCTAAAAGAGGATCGCATTTGTTACTCGGCAAACAAGGCGATATCCTCCATTGGATACGGGATCTATCCGTGAGTCATATCTGGACCAGATACAAACCGCTCGGAGCCAGTTCGGAAGTGAAGCATTAGGGTCTTGTTTCCGTCGCGGCGAAACTTTCCTCGATCCTCTTTTTGCCCCGGTCCCAGCGAAACTTATTTCCAGATATCGAGCGGATTTTTAGTCCGCCTTCTTGCAAGCCTTTCTCCCCGGATCCTAGTTTGATTTCAGAAGCAGCTTTCAGTTTTTTCCCGCGGCGAGAACTTCGATGACAAATATCCGACCACACCTAATCCTCTCTTGAACCGTCCTTCCATTTCTTTGTTCCAAGAAAAATCCTTTGATGCCGCCATTCTTCCGATATGTTTCTCCTCTGTGTTTCTCTCTCCCTTCTCCGTACTTCCAAAGTGAATTCCGTCGAGTTCGTCATCAGCATGTATTGGCCGGATTCTCGTGCAACGGTTTCCAAGTTTCTTGCTGACGATTTCTCGTCAATTTTCTTCTTATTTGCGAAAGGAATTCCGCGAAATTCGCCATCGATATTGGCTACGTTTTCGAACGAAGGTTTCTCGGTATCTTGTTGAAAGTTTTCTTGCTACTTTCTTCGTCTCTTCTTTATTTAGAGAGTCAATTTTGTGTAGTTTGTCGTCAATATTGGCTACGTTCTCGCGCGAAGACCTTTAAGTTGCGTACTGAATATTTCTCATTTGTTTCTGAGAATGTTCTGTTCGGAGGATTAACCGTTCTGGACACTGCTCCATCTCCTCTCTCGTTGTGTTCTAAATGTACCTCTTTTGCGAAGACGAAACTTGGAAAGTACGGTGTCATCACTATTTTAAGGGTAAGCTGATTTCACAGGACTTTTACTGTGTCTGAGTAACGTCGCTGCACGAGCTGTGTAGTCCGGAGTTTTATTACACGGTTGACTGTCTTCCGAAAAGACACGGGAAGTAAAAAACTTCCCTTTTCAGCAAATAAAAAATCGCACGATGACTGTGACAAATTTTTTGTTACAGTCTCCCGGAACTCCTGAATTTCTCAACTTCTTTAGTAGAGAGTAATTCCGAGAATAAAAGTTACGATCCTTTTTGCAACGAAAGTTTCACCGTCAATTTTCTTGAACCCTTCAGCCCCTACAGCAGCAGATCATTTTACGAATATCGAATTAAAATCCTCTTCAAGACAAACGTCCCGGTAATCTTCTACAAGTCCCGAATCTGTTGGCTGCCTTGACAGAAAGTAATCCTCGGAATATAGGTTAACATTCCTTTTACGACAAATTCTCTCATAATCTCCCAAGAGCCTTAAATCTACTAGCTGCTCCAGTAAAAGCTAATTTCACGAATATACATGACGATCCTTTCATGACAAATTTCTTCGTATTCCTCTAAAACAATTTAAACAATTTAAAAACTGTCTTTCACAAAATGTATCTTCGTTCTCGAGGAAACTTGACAGAATCCAATTTCCATTTTTCAATCCTTGACGAAGATTCTTCGAAATATACAGAACCTTCAGCAGATCAAGCTAAATTACACATGAATCGCCTGATTAATAAAAAAGTGCTGATCTCTCGCTGTTCTAATAACCCATTTATTCACGACTTAGCCTTCCAAAATCAGAAATTCACCCGAAAAGTCGGCATTCGTCAAAATTCTAACATTCCAACATCGATCTCCGTTTCAAAAATAAACAAAAGCATCGCAAAGACAATATCAACAGAGCAATATTAATATTTCCAAACGAATACTAAAATTCCTATAAATTCAAACACTTGGATTATCAACGTACGGTGGAATCGTCCACTGAAATGGAAGATAATTCCGCGGATGTAGGTCACGATTCCGTTTCTCACGAATTTTTCCTATCCTGCTAATATCCTTCCATCCCGCATCCTCTCCGCCAGAAGCTAATTCCTCGAACGGGGCTTACGATTCTTTTCATTACGTCTAGAAGATCGAACAGCCCGTTAATTCCAATCACCATAAATCCGATCGAGCAGCGCGAGCGCGCGCGCGCGCCGCATGAATTATTTCATCCTCCTGGAAGTCCCGTTCCGCGGAAAATCCACGTAGCTGCATATGGATTACCGGCGAATGAATTTTCTGGCCTACTTCCGCGGCAACGTTTGCTCGGGACTGTTTCTCATTCAGCTCGAAACTGGATGCTCGCTCCGCCGGAAAACGTTCTCCGTTCCGTTTCACTTGCTACGCGGCGGATCCGGAAAATTTCGGAAGATCGCGCGCCCCGCGTTCGTGAGACGAAAGTTGGATCGCGCTAATTTCATTTTCACGGCCGGGGACGCTGCTCCACTTCGACCCCGGGATAATGCACCGTCGCGACAACGTTCGACGACTGGATTCGTCAACCGGCTCCGGGATCACGTTCCACTTCGAGTTACTCGCGCGTCAACTATTTTAATGTCGGAGGGAATGTTTGGTCGACACCGTGAATCCCTTGGTACGTGTTCCTTGGAAAATTCTGGAGTACAAGTGGAAGCTGCAGCGAACTTGGAGGTTGTGAAAATTAATTGATGCGTCGTTAACATTCGATTCACGGACGTTTATTCTGTACTTTGTTCCATTCTTCTTGAAAAACTACGTGTTCATTTGTGACGACGAGAATTGTAGCGAGATTAGAGTATTGCAATGTGTATTGGGATAATTGGGTGAATCAAAATTGAACTGTTAGTAAATAATGTTTGAAAAATATTCGTCAAATTGACGGGTTCCGGAAATCTAGTGTTACACTATCTAGTGTTGAATGATTTTTATATGTTTGTTTTATATATTTTACAATGTTCTGATTGTAGTTACGAGAAAGTGATCAGCAGGAGTTCAAACTGAAAGTATAAATTAAGCTTTTCTGTTATTATCAATTGATTGTTGAACGAATTGCAAGAACGTCGCGCAGAAATGGCTGGAAACGGAAACGATCGCGCCTTGTTTAACAAGAATTTTCAAGCAGAAATTGATCCTGCAAAGCAGAGTTCGATCGTTTCGCGGGAAAGGAAACGAAATCGGTTTCCTAGTAACAGCTGCTTTAAGCAGGAAGCGAGACGTTTGAGTGACCCAATGGCAGTATATTAAATGCAACAATAAAACGAGCTCTTCATTCCGCTTTCCGAAGGTGTTCGCTTCCCTCGTAAAAACTGTTGCAACGAGAAAACGCATTTTACGACCCTAATTGCATACTTTCTACGCTTTAGAAAATATTTACCGCGAGGCTCGCGATAATAAGAGGACGGAAAGGGCGCGACGCGAGCCTCGGATTGTTGCATAAACGCGCGGAATAATAATATGTCGCGATAGCGGCGCGCGCTTTCGAAATAAAAATTGCGCTCTAGTTAAATCCGGCTTGAAAATTCGTTGGAAGACAAAGCTGCGGCTGGAATGCGGGGCTTAATAAACGGCTGCGTTTATACCGCGCGCATTGTCGCGGAAACTGTTACGTTAATATTTCACCCATTAAATTGAATCAAAACTCACCTTCCAATTACGGGAAAAAACTGGTCTGCGACCCAATTATAATGCGTATTAACGGCCTGTACTACATTAGTTCACGTATTCGTACGAAAAGGGAACATAGATGAAAGGGACGTTTATTTTCGTTCATTTCTGGTCGTTATGCTTCGCTTTCAATATTTTTAAATCCTATAATATTCACTGACCTGAAAATTCGTATACGTTAAATGCAACTTGAACGATTATACTAATCGAATATCCTATAAACAATTCTATACTCTGATGTTTCTCAATTTGTGTTCTAATGACCTTCAGAAATAATGCAAATCTAATTAAAATAGCCTTTCCTTTACGACCAGTTTAATCCCTTCCATTCGAACTTCTAATTCATTCCGACAACCGCAAGTCGATCCAAAAGTGATATCTTCTTAATAATCTGCTACATCCACTGTCATTATTATAATTGCTACTTCCGAGGCCGGAACTCCTTTCCTTATTTACTCCGTCAGGTACCATCGATACGTTTCCCCCCAGACTATTCGTAACTTCGCCGGATGATCCGTGTCCCTCGAACGACAAATGAACGAAACTTTCTACCGATACGCTTATCTCCGATACTTTCAGAACACGAGTCGAACCAGCCGGGAGGTTTATACGTGTCGCGACGTAGCCGCGCTCGTTGCGTCGGGTTTCCCGTTTTGTAACAGTACCGGCTGGTAAAAGTTGCGGGACGATTCTCGCTCTCCACTGAACACGATCGGCCGGCATCGGTGCTTGTTTATCGGGGCTCGCCGCTCTGCGAGTTCGGAATTGTTCGATCGGAGCCGACCGATCATTTTAATCGGGCTGGGTTGCTCCGTACCCGGCCAACAATAATCGCGAACAACCGGGAACTTGCGGGGAAAAGATACCGATACAAGCTGCAACGTCGATTTCTCGAGCAAATCGGAGTTTCATTTGAGAAGTTGTCCCTTAATCTCTTGATATACGATTTCTCTTGCTACTCTGTCGGCCTGAACTGTTTTCTCGTTAATAATGGCCCGACGAGGGAGCAGATATTCTTGTTAGAGTGAAATAGTTCTCTTGGTTTAGTAGATTCTTTATAAACTAGTGGGGACTTTTGCGAGCTGTTTCTATTTTCCTGTTTTCTCTTTTAGACTGGTGTCAAAAGCGTCTGTGGATGATCAAAATTTGAATTCAATGCTTTGAAATGTTTGAATGTAGTATATAAAAATCTGAAGATATTTGAAACATTCGAACTTAACCGATTAATTTGAATATCAATCGAAACGCTTCAAATATTCGAAACTTTAACCTAGACCTAAATTATTCCTAGACCTTCTAGACCTTTCTAGACCTTTCTTAAATTATTTTACAATTAATTGACAAAATAATAGATCCTTCTAATAATACGTAAACTAAGTTTCAAACGATCGAAGTCTATAGAAAAATGTCGAGAAGTCAACCCCACTGCCCGGTAGTTGTGGCGTGAACGCGAGCTGATTAGAGTAATTACCGACGCTTTAATTGGCATTTTGTTCTGTCGGAGAAAGGGGCTAACGATCGGGCGCGGCCAGCGTAGATAAGGAATTACGAGAACTTACGATCAAAGTGTTTATTTCGAATATTCCGCTGGCGGGATCCTCGGCGGCGAAGGGTTCCACTCCCGAGGCGTTCGTTTTGAATTCTTTTCCGTCTGCGGAAAATTGTGCGGCGGCGGGTTCGAGGGGCGGGCTATTAAGGCTTATCACGAGTCGCCCCGAATCCCGTGAAATTTTATACCACCGTCTGCTTTTAAATGCCGCGGGTCGTCGGGCGAGAAACTCTTTTGAGGGCAAGAGGAACATCCAGCCTTAATGGGAAATAATAAGGAACGTGGTCGTGCGCTCGATAGCGAGTACTTCTCGAGAGATACGAGCAGGGCCGTACGTAACCGATCTTTCGCCTCTGCCCACCCTGTGAAGTTGCTCTCAACGCTAAAACTACCGAGCAATTCAATTGACTTTTTGAAATTCCACGGAAACTCGAAGGATCTATTGAAACATGAATTCATTAACAATTCACTTTACTGGATCGAATTCTTCAATTTTTTCGTCTTTTTAAGAATTGAAAGAAATGAGCAGTGGGTCATTTTGATCTGCCACTGTTTCACCTCATCAGTAATTACTTATTGTATAAGATATTATTATATTTACAATATGTTATGACATGATTGTAATATACTATCCTTTGATTGTATAAAATGAAAATGGCAATGCATTCGTTAAATTTTAATGGAAGTATCTTTTATTCAAAATTGGATAATGTTTTTGATACAGTAAATGACACGAGGATAATATTCTATAAGAGATAAATGAAATATAGAGGGCAGCATTTATATATTACATATTGTATATATGATACTTGTGTCCACTTAAATTGTATTGCCAGTTCAACATTGAAAATAGAATAAACTAATGAAGCTCGGTGACGGATGTAAAGGATTCTGATACGATCTGACTCAGATAATACCAGGGTATTAACAGCGGATAAGATACGCCATTGGTAGGCGTTATAGAATCATTATCGACTGAGAAAACTGCTCTAGATTAACAGCGGAAAAATCGCGTTTTAATATTCCATTATCAATGCGCTCCCCTGTTCCATTTAATTTATATCTCCGGCTGCTTAGAGCTCAATTAACATTCCCACTCCGTGCTGTCATTGGCTCTTTACATCCTGAACCTACTTTAAACCGCGACTGTCATTAAGATGCTGCTATAAACTAAGGATACTTGTATCCCTATTTTCAACGCGATTCAGATTAAAGTATTTAGTACTGCATTTATATCGTAATAGTTGTTAACTGTATTTATGGTTTATATTCGTGTCATTCGATTCTCGTGAGAAACATCGATGTAGTTCGAATTTTCTGCAGATGTTTTTCAAAATATGAGTGAAGGCTAATAAAAGTGAAACGAACGAATAAAAGTACAATCATTACACTCGTAGAATTTTTGATCTACTAAAGCTCAATTCTCGGGACTTCAATTTATTCGATTTCTGTATAAATTAGATACAATATAGACGTAAATTACGTCAAGTACACCCGGATGATAAATAACCTAACGGACATAACTTAGCCATAACTTCGCGAAGCTCCCGAACGCAATTACATCATCAACACCAAACTTAGTAACACCATATCTTCCTCTCAATACTACACACTGATACACAAGATCATTAATACCCAATCTACTCATCTATTCAACCCCGAGAAAATTTCTCTCGCAGATCCTCGATCCACTTATCAAACGCTCCATTACAGTAATCAATTTCCATAGTCGAAGTTTCCATCTCAGGATCCTTAGAAGTATACGACTCAACTTAGAAGTAATCAACTCCTTAATCAATAGAGAAAAAAACTATACACTGATCCCCTACTGCTTGATTAATTAAATCATTCCTTCACGATTTAGTCTTTCAATCTCATTAATTTCATCTCAAGATGCCATTCATCCTCAAAGTACTAAGAGCACCAAATTCTTTCCAATCCCCAATAAAACAGTACCAATAAAATAATTCCACGCAGCACACGTCTAAAATAAACCACGGGGCAAGAGGTTAAAACCCTTTGATCCAATCGCACGCACCATTATCCCTCAGTAAATCATATCCAATGGTCCCCATGGTTCCGCGAAGCTTTCCGCGCGTATTGCGCGCGCTATATCTCGCGCGACGCGTGGCGATTCGTCGCGAGCGAATCTCGGCACCGCGTTACGTTTTTATCGCGAGCGTAAAGTCCCGATCGACCGATTGCCACGCGTCTCGCTCGTAAAACCCGGCGACCGGGTTAAATTTTCGGTGGGCGGCACCCTCCGGACGTGCCGATCGCCGCGTCGGACGAGATGAACATGGGAATCGGCGGCAGGAGGAACGTCCGCGGCGCTGCAGCCGGCTACGGCCCTGGGCTTACGGTGCGCCGCGTTTTAATGCCCGCGAGAAGCGGCCCGATCTCCTCTCGAGCGGCCCGGCGAAAGCAACTTTCTCGCCGTGCCGCGCGATCTTTCGCTTCACGACAGCGCGGCGCGCGGTTTTCCGTTCGACGGCTATTTCCAACGGGCGATCGACTTTTAGACGCGTCGCACGCTGCCGAACGGCTGTTTTCTGGACGACACTCGGTAACTTGGAGAGTGCGAGTGATGCAAACTAATGCTTTGGACAAACGCTGCGAGGTATGGAGCTGAACATACGGTTATGTTTTGTTTATGCTATGGAATGCTATGAAGGTTTTTCAATAACAATGGATTTGCGGTTTGATTCCAACGTTAGGAATAGAGGAATGGAATTGGTTTAAGAAAGTTTGTAGTTTTCGAGAGAAAATCAGTCTATGGCGTGGACTGCTTGCGATTTTTGGTATGAGTAGTCGTGTCTGATCTTTGATTCTGATTCTACTTGAGCGTCGCGTGTTGCGAGTTAACGCTACGTTTTTCTATACCTATCTCTACGACACGTGTCAGTTTCACAGATTTTCTTGGAGAAAACGTACAAGACACGATTAACATAATGATCTTATAAATGAAACTATGACAGATGGAAAGTCAGTAAAAGCAGCAGGAAATCTATACTATTCCCCATAATACAGTAAAAATCTTATGCTCCTATCGACTGTCTGTCGCAATGCGCTTCGAACGAAACACTTGAAACAACGGCTGGCGGTCGAGAAGGAAATGTGAAAGGAGCTCGGAGCGCAAAGGGTTAATCGAAGTGCAACAGTCCGTTGGTTCCACGAACAGAGTCATTCGTATCCGCGAATTATTCCGTCGCTGGCCGAAATCAGTCGAGTTTGTCGCAATTCTCTTCGCGTATTCCTCATTGTCTTCGCGACAAGCGTTGCGTCATCGGCTGGACAAATTGCCCGATTGTGTTCGAATCTCCGCCGCGGTAATTGAAATGCACCGTGGTCAATGGGCGAGCAACGGTAGGTCTTTCGATTATGATTCTGTTTAGTGGCCACACGGTTGCGGCCGTGTTGGTTGTGCAACTCGCGGCGCGCCGCCTCTGTTGCTGGAAGGTCGCAAGCGGCCGCAGGTAGGTTAGTCGCCCAGCAGGTTTCCATCGTGACCAATGGTCTCCTGGAACCGGCGTGGAAAGTCCTCCGGTCCGGCGACGGTCTGCGTGTGCCTCTCTGTGTGCGCGTGCGTGTGCTCGCAAGAATGTCTTCCGGCTCGGACGATCTCGCCCGTTGATTTACATATGGCCGCAGCCCCTCGTTCCCCGAGATTTACGGCTTAACCTTAATCGGCATTTCGCGCGATAATTCGGACACTTTGTTCGATGATGGAGAGTTATGGCGGGAATGATCTTCTCGGTACGCTGGCCGGCCCGACTCTCTTCTCGTCGGTGTTACCTGTTTACCGCTGAATGGCTAGGCTGCGGAGACTGGTCTAATTGCTCTGTTTTCATGTTTTCTCTTCTTATGTTCCGTACTGATTTGGTATTCGCTAATGCGGCTGCAGCGATGAGTACTGGGAATCAGACGTGTCGGGAGAGTCCTCTTGTCTCTGCGTTTCTTGATGTTGAGTGGTAAGAGGACGAATTTATTGGTGATTGGTAGACTGGGATATTTGGGAAACAGAATTTGTATGGAATTTCGAGATTGAAGGGTTTGGTTGGGAGTGGTGTCTTCGTTTAGGAATTTTGATCGGTTGAATATGGCATGAATGATTAAATTTGTATTTGTTAATCTGTGGAGTCTGCAATCTGTTATTATTCAATGCATTATTCTAATTTAAGCTGTTATTCTAATTTAAAGAAATGATATTGGAACGGGGCACTCTAATTTACTTTTCGTGAAGTGCCCGGAGTGTTGAATGATTCATTACGGTGAAAGTATTTATCAAAGATCAAAGAACGCGAATCGCGGAGCGTACCAGCAAGCATCATCGACGGAAATAGAACAGTTTTCTCGGTCATGATTGCCGATTAGCGTTGCGCAATCGCGGCTGAGTCTCTCGCGGAAAGGTCGAAGGTGGCGGCGAGGTGGGCTACTCGACTGGCGGGTTTCTAGCGCAACCATTTTCACGGAAGTATCGCGGAGAGCTTTTGCCAGTCGCGGAGCGACGAGTTTCTTTCGATGGGATGAAACGATATTAACCAGGAGTGGATCCACTCGTTTCGAAAGGACGATTTCCGTTGAATGAAGAAAACAATCCACGGAAAGGACCGCTCTCAACTTAATTGTCACATTAAATGCTGTCTGTTACATTACTCGGGTATATCGTCCATACTAATCCACCATTTATACTAGCAAACTATCGTGTGACTTTTAATTAGAATACATTGAGCATTATATTATAATTATTGTTAACTGTATTATAACATAATCAATACTTCCACTGCTCTATAACCTAGTAAATCAACCAATTCAATAAGCAATCCAAAAATCCATGAAATTGACTTGCAATATCTATTTCCATCTGTTTCCTCACAGTTCACTCTTTGCAATTCACTTCTATTAGAATGAATAAATCCACGATTCTTGGTTAAAATCAATCATACAATTACCTTCAAACTATTTATCAGCCACTCACCAAGCCTATTTCCCGTATACGCAAGAAATTATATAAGAAACAACGTCCGGCCTTCGTTATTAAACGAATATCACCGGTTTTAATTTCGCGCTCGATGCCGTTTCACGATGCGAGCGATATAATTGGCAACAATTAATATCGGCTGTCCGATACGTCCCGGAACGCGGAGTCCAATGCACCGGAATAAATCAAACCCAATAGGTCGGAATTCAAGTAGATTGATATAGTACCGAGAACCGGGGCGTGAAGTAAGATTTATACCTTACACGAGCGGCCGACTCGCCGCTTGTACAGGCTCGTATCCGAAGTTTCCTCGGCGCAGTCGATAGATAGCCGACGCTCGAAACCTCAAAATCATCCGGCGGGCGCGATGGAAACGGTTCTATGGAGATCAAACGCGACGTCTCTCGCGTCGATGGGGGAACCGGTTCGCGTTGCCACCATCGGTTCCAAAGTAAGCCTCTTTTATAAATGACTAGACGCAAAGCAAACGCGAAAGGGCCCGTAGCATCCAATTAAGATTAAGTGCACCGATACCTGGCCCGTTAACCAATTATGTTAACTTACGGGAAACGGTGCTCGAATGCTTATTACGGGTGCGAGGTTATTTATTGGGGATTTTCGTTCTGTCTCGTAGCTACTGTTATTACTGCTGGCGGCTATCGATGAGCTCGTCAGACGGGGGAATTGATTTCCTTTGTGTTTCGAAGGTTTGATCGATTACGAGGAAGATTTGTTAATTATATTCCTAACGGGGTTTCTAGAGCTCTCTATGTTTTTCGAACGTAGAATGTCGCGTGGGAAGATAGGAAATGCTTTGACTTTATTATCCTGAAGTTGTATTTCGATTTTTGTTTTCCCGTAATTTATAAGTTTGCTGAAGCGATGCTGTCTAGCAAGACTAGATGTTACTTCGTTGATGGCTCGAGTTTTCGGGGAATGCTCGACGTCCGGAGGAATTGGAGCGAGCAGTTTATCGAGGCGTGCGACCGCAATCGAGAGTCATCGTTAATCCAGTCCCACAATTTACCCTCGAATTATTATTAATCGTTCTGAGTGCTTAGAATTCAATTGCAACAAAAACATTGCACGTGATTACGAAGGTCTGTTACCCAAATAATCATAAGTATTAATGTTAGAAACCTTCCCAGTTAATGAACAATTCATTCACATGCTTTACTATTCCCCACTCTTCGCCAAAAGAATCCAAAAAGCAATCGATTTTCCAAACTATTCTTCGATATATCATCCCACGCATTTATTTAAAAACCACGCGTAACTCCGAAATTCCTCGAAGCTCGGTTAATTGAATATTACAGAAGAATCGGTGGCCGTCAATGTCGGTCTCGCGTAATTCCGCGCTGCACGCGAGCGTGTTCGTATCAGCCGGGCAGTATCTCCGGGGACAGAGGCCTCCATGGAGCCGCCGGGAGTATCTCTGCTGTGACAGAATCCCGGACAATGTCGTGGTCCGGTCAGGGAACACCGTGAATCCGAAGGATCGTATAGATCGTGGCCCCGCCACGGCCGAATGCAATTAAGGATTACGCGGGCGAGCGTAATCGTTCGAACAATGCCGGACTTTTACTCCCGATATTATCACGCCATTGTACCATTGTGTCCCGCGCGATACTAAATCGAGAGATAAAGGTAAAGGTTGAATGAAACCGGCGTCGCAGGTGGGAGGAAACAGTTTTATAACACGCCCGGCAGCAAACGTGTCCGTAAATCTTTCCGGGAAGTGGCTTGAATGGCCGGCGCAAAGACATTCGATTCCGCGATTATATTATTCATTGTTCCGCGAGTTTTCGAAGCTATCGACACACGCCGGGAATAATTTACTCGCTCGCGGCTGGCCGGGTCCAGATCTGCTGTGACCTTCGTATCCGTTTCTTTGTTCGCTCTTTTCCAGATGAAAGGAACAATGTTTGCTCTTCAATTGTGCTTCCCGTTGCTGTGGTTTTTGTGAGGTTCTCTTCGGTTCACCGTTTTGAATACTGTTTGGGTTTTGTAGGATCTTTTCAATGAATATTGCATGTGTAACGCGTCGTTTAGAATATACAGGATGCCGGAATGAAAGCGATAGAAAAGGTCAAGACAATAGAGAACCTTCAGAATTTATAAAGATTCATCGATTCCCTCGAAACTTCAACCTTGCCACATCTGCATATTATTAAAGTAGAAATGGAGACCGTGTCAGAAACAAAATGGCGCGGCACACCGTAAACCCAGCCTCTAAAACATACATCCAATCAGTGTCCGAACAATCAGCACCCTAACGATTCGTCCAACACGAGTCTCATCATCCTCGGCAAATAAAACCTGCATTATAGGGCAACCCCGGTCAGCCGGTCGCACAATATTCGTAAACCGAGCCGGAATGTATCAGCGGCATTGTTGCCAGCCGGTGAACGCGGTCACGCAAGCTGCTATCGAATCAAGAGTGGCGAGAGGCGAGCAAAGAGAGAATTATAATAGGCCCGAGCGCGCGCGAGAAGGAGGAAGAGGCCCGGTTAACAAAGATGGAGGGGGACAGAGCCAAAAGAGAAGGGTATATCCCTTTCTCCGGCGATAGTAAAGTCTAGCCGTGCTCCGGGGCACTTAAACGGTTGCGTAATTCCTCCGGAGCATTCCACCGGTCCACCGTTGGCAATCTGTCCGACTATCCGGATCACGATTGACCGATCGGCAAACACGATAAACATTGGGTATTCACTTTGTCCCGTAGGTGGCCAGAAGATCCGAGCGTCCTTCCGGCGAGCCGCGTCGCGAGCCCTCGAGTCTCCATGCCGCGGAACAATAAAACCGAGCATTTCGCCCGGCGAGATACAACGGGACGGGCAAAAACCGCGCGATACCGTTCCACGGACGGCGATCGATTATTCGGGATGCATCCGAGCTGCGTTTTCTTCGCGCGGCCGACGTGAACGGAATTCGCTGGGCTCCGCGGCTGGGAGGATCCGTTTCTTGGGAGGTCTTGGGTAAGCTTCTGCCTCTGTGGGAGGGATGATCGAGCGTAATCGATTGATTAAGGCCGGAGTTGGTGTTTGCGGGTTTTGGTGATATTTGAAGGTATTGTTTGATCTGTTTTGCTGGTTTTTCGGTCGATTTTTCTGAGGTTGCTATGAGTCGCTGAGGTTAATGCGGTTAAAATGAAAGAGGAATTGAATGAATGCTTTGGCTTTTGAAATGATTATAATATATATTGAGAAGGTAGACACAGAAGAGGTTTCTAGCTTAGAAGAGACGAAGGAACTTGCTGTAGTATCAATTTATCTAATACATATTGTATTACAATATTGAGCAATTTTTCTAATGATCTACGACCCAATAAACACAACGACCTCGAAACAGCAATCGTTCAATTACTCAGCTGAGAGTCTTGTCGAAATCAACTGCACCATTTCCGAAGCAAAGGATCAAAGAACGATAAGAAGATTAACGGAACGCTCGCAGAGGATCCAAAAGTATCGAATTATAAACTCGCCGACGATTGAGTTATCAACTTCCCCCGCGTCCCGGCTCGGGTTTATTCGGGCGGAAAAAATCCGTGAAATTTGGGTGCACGGTTGCTTGAAAATGATCGTCGATAGCTTCACGGGGAATCACGCACAACGGTGCATTTCGAATGCGAATAAACACGCGTGTCGAGCACGATATTTATTTTCCAGTCGGAATTGATGCGATATTGTCGGCCGTGGATATTTACGCGCACGGAAAAAAGAGCCGGCGCTCCGCCCCCTGACCCCGCGCAATTGAATATTCTCTTGTTACAGTTTTATACCTTTTATTCCCCCCGTGTTTTCCATTAGACTGAAAATTGTGCTCCGGCTGTTTGCGGAATATGTTGCCGCGATTCGACAAAATAGAAAGTACCGAGAACACGCGCGCGCACGGCGCTGCCGAGGTGTCTGAATATTGCACGATCGAACGAGGAAGAAGATGACGAAGGAAATGCTAGACATGCTCGCCGGAATCAGCGGCGTCCATCGGTTTACGGTAGCTTGGCGAACGGAGGTTTCGTTGTAGCATGTCATTGCGAGATGAAATGTTCATATTCGGAAGACAAAGTCGCAAACAAATGATTTAATCACTCGAACAGCAAGAGACCAGCGCGAAGTTTCCTTTTTTCCATTGGTTAAGCAATCGATAGATAATTTCGCTTCGTCTGTTAAAAGTCTGGTACATTTCAAAGGATCTTCGTCCGCAAAGGGTTAAAGTACCATTGGCGAGTTGCTGAGGGTTAGTAGAAGTTTGGAATATATTAAATCGACGAGGAGATCGCGTGCTATGTCGAGAAAAACCCTTCGGTTAATTAATGCGACGCATAAATATGATGAGTGTGGATTCTGCAAGTTTCAAACGTTTCGTGAAGTAGAGAATATTTTGTAGAATTTAATCAAGTTTCAATATATTCCTATATGATTACGATTATATTGATTACTGTAGAGAATAATATTTTATCAGCAGTATACATCGAAGCGTACATCTCCAGAATTTCGCTCTATAAAGGGTGAAATTGGCCGGATCCATGAGAATTCAAGGCGCCGCGTGCGGTACCCTCGGAATTTTTCACTCGGCCGGATTCCTCCTCGGTTCGTCGTCGGGTTCACGCGTCGCTGATAATTACACAAGCCCTTTTTTCTCCCTTTCTTCTTGCCGTCCGAACCCTTTCCGCGGGGCCTGTCAACAGTCGGGGGCTGGGGAAAAATCTGGCCGCGCGTGAAGACGAAAATCGTCGAGCCGAAAGATCACGCCGCGCGATTTCGTGACTAATTAACTAGCCACTTCTGGCCCCGCGCTCGAAGTTTCGCGATAATTAGCGGCCGAGCACGGAATTTCCGCGCGGTCAGCGCACGGAAATTCCCGCCGCCGCCTTCGTACGCCCGCACCCTCGTGTTTCGAGGATCCGTTAACTCGCTTATCGCGATTCCTGTCCCTCCCGTGAAAAGTTTGCGCCCTCTTCGGCTACGACGGACGCCCCGCGCCCGCTGCGAAATTGAGTTTCGCGCAGCTGTGTCCGATAATCACGTTGATTTCGGTGTTTTGATGCGCGTCACGTCGCCGGAATCGAACTTTGGGCACTCGATTTGCGATTCCGCTCTCTTTCCCTCGCTTCGTTGTCTTTTACTCGTTGCTATCGTCCATTCGGTATTTATTTATTGCTGATACTTCCGTGGAGAGTGCTCAATACTTGGGAAGAAGCTAGTAATTGGTAGTGGGTAGAAGCTTCTTTAGATTTCTCAACTTTATCGTAGATTTCTTGACTTTTCTGAATATAATCTGAATAGAACCTTGTGTTCTGTATCTATCAGAGCAAAATTTCCATGAAGCTTCTGAAATTTCAATTTCCGAAATCTCTCGGCAACGCTCAATTATCGAAAATAATTTCCTCTATCGAAAAATCCGGGTCTGCCCGTCGAAGGTAAACGATCCCAACTTTCCGAGCGTGAATTTCGAGGCGAACCGCATTAGATTACGACTGAATACGGTTAGTCCGCAGCGAGGAGGTGCGCGCGTTTAGAGGTCGCTGAAACGCCACCGCAATTAAGCATTCTTCGGCCGGCTGGCTTTTTCATTCGAGTCCCGGACAGTATTTTAAGGTCCTAACACGGAAGATCTTATGCAGAGGCGAAGTAACCGTGGCGCAAGAACTTGTTACCGGCGGTCTTGGCGCAATTTATCTCGACGACTTAAAATTGTCATGTATTTTGCCGTTGCTCCGGCGCGGAAACGTAATTCCTTTACAGGGACACGGCCGCGGCAGCGCCGAGCTGGCTTTTTCATATCGCGCCGCGGTCCCCGCGCAGAATTTATGTCAGCTGGCCAGCTTAAAACGACCCCCGACTTTTTACGCGACACCACGCCGCACCGGGGAACGTAATGAAGCGGACGACGTTTCTAAGACTGCTCCTCTTCGGGCTTCTCACCTGACGCGCGCGTTGCGCCGAAAATTCTGGGGATTCTAAGGAACACGATATTTCCTGACGGAAGGATCTTGATGGTTCAACTGCTTATAATTTGCTGATCACCTGCCTCATGGGTTCTTTTCTTGATTAACACTAGAACTACCGTACCAAAATGACTGGTTTCGATATTTTTGTCTAGCAATTATCGATAACTTCGAAGCATCGAATACTCGAAATGATTTTGAGAATAGTTTCATTTCAGTACTATAATGCCTGAAGAAACTGAAAATAATCTACTGTTACAATTTTCGTAGGAACAGCATATTAATCGTATTAAATGCTCGGTAGTTCTAGTGTCATTTTACTTCAATCTCAAGCAATAAACGAAGATCTGACAAAACTCCCAAGGGAATATACTCGATAAGTTACATACTTTCATTCGCGAGGAACTGAAATCCCATCGAAACGGGACGTCGACAAACATCCTCAGCCGCGAGGAAGCTGACGGAATCCGACAGAATCCCGTCGAAACAGTAGAAAAATATTTCGGAAAATTGTATTGACACTCTGTCTTCGTATCCTCGCGAGGAAAAGCGTCGCCGGCGTCGCGGTCCTTCCTCGAGGAGCGGAAAGTGAAAGAGACACGTGGAAAAGTTCAGCTGGTTCAGACGCACGGAGCTTTCAAGGGTTTTTAGCGGCCCTGTCAACGACTAGCAAATGGAGAACAGTCGCTCGTCGGCGGCGGGGGGGCCAGGGGACGGGATTGGGCGCAACAGATAGACACGTAGAAATAACAATCCCCTCTTTTTCGACGGATTTGAGACTACGGCAAAGATTCCTTCCATTTGCGCTTTGCCGCCCCGCCCGTGTCCCTTCGTCCCGAGTATAAACGCGTATCCTCTTTGTAGCTTTCAATAGCTTTCAATCCGTCGTTGAACGCGCCGGATAAAATAGAGGAAACCGCGCGGAAGGGCGCGCGCATCCCGTCTCTCGCGTACCTTTCCTCTATTTTCCGCGACTCCTCGGCGAAAACACTTGTTTATGTAAAATATCTTCCGGCCGATGTAAGGGATCGCTCCTAGACTCCAGCTGGAGAGAGCTGGAAAGGCTTTCGATTCGTTTCCGTGGATTGTTCCCGGAATTCTTCACGTTTTCCCGTATTTTTGGTTCTTCGCTTCTCTGCCGATTTTTGTTTGATTCGGAGCTTCCTCGAGATTCGAAGGGATTCCTTTGTGTATGGGTGTCTTGTGACGAGTGATTCTATGTGGAAATATGAATCGGAAACGTGTGATAATTCTGTTTGAACGTGTACGCGCGTGTCGATGCATCGGATGCGTCTGTTTATGGTTCGCTGTTTCTACTTGTAGAGTTTATGTCAGTTTCGAAAGTGAAGCCTGGTGAGTTCTACCTTGATCTTTATAATATAGCTCTTTTATATAGAATCGTTCTGTATGAACTATAATTTTAGTTCCGAAGATGAAATATTCGAATAAATAATTTTTAGCGATGTTTTATGGATCTTTGTATGAGATGAATTCGCGTGTATGAAAATTTATACAGAATCAGTGAGGTTTAGGTGCTGTTATTTTAACTGTTCCGTGACATTGTCTTCCACTTGTTTTTCATTCCATTCGTATCCGATTCACAATCGTTTCAAAGTTATTCAAAGAAAACGCGGTCGGGAAAATGTGTCGGCGTTTTTTGCGAAAACAGCGGTCCCCAATCAAATCCTTTTTCCTTTTGCCGCGGGGATCATTTGATCCGTAAAGGTGTATCTCGGTTGCGTGTTCGGGCCGCATGATAGAGAATCTTTCTTGCAGCTCCGCGTCGCAGAGAATGTTCAAAGACCGGGCGGATGCACGCGGAATCCGTTCCTGTTCGCGACAAAGATCTGCTTTGCAATGTGATATCGGGATTATGAAACAGGTCTCCTCACTTTGACGCCTGTCGCTTTTGTCAGGGCCGATCGCCACTAATTAGTCACGGCTGAATGAATTTTTCGGTTTTTCGCGAGTTCCTCCGCGGGTGACACGGTTTCTCAGTCGGACACAGGAAATCATTATCGCGGCGATGGAATTACTGAAATATCGTTGGTTCAAATGATTGGAACTATCGTTTGGCAGAGTCCATAAAGTGCAAAAGAGTGAAAGAAAATATTTGAAAGCAATGAATCTAGATTTTTCAATTTTAATTTCTTCGAATAAAATGCCTCCGTTTTATTGGATTCTCGTGGATGTAGATTGAGTGTTTATTATTATTTAAAGTAGTCTAACGAGAGAAGATATTAAGCCGAACGTACAGTTATTTCACAGGAATATTATCCAGTATTAAATCAGAGCAGATACGATTCTTCGGACTGATGTAATTTTAACATAGTTCCAGATATCGCATGAGAAGACTCTGTTTGGCTTCTTTTATCTTCGCGTTACACTCGCGAGGCATTAGCAACAAACGAAATATTACGCTTCCTGTGAAATCCAGGCAACAAAATGAGGCTTTAAACATAAACTTTCATTAGGCTACAGATAAGACGGCGTGCGCTGTTAATTATTGCCGATGTTATCTCCTTATTTCCTTGTTTCTACGGATATCCTGAAAACTGCGTTTCATTGGCAGGAAACAGCATAATTTTCCACTTAACGGACTGTCTTTAATAAACGCCTGTTACTGTGATCTCGCTACAAACGGTGTCTTTTAAAGATATAATGGAGCTTCAAGAAACTGTCTTAGTTATTTCGGCTTCGAATAAATGCTCCGCCGTTACTACTCTGCTGCAGGAACTGCTTCCGTTAATTAGTAAACATTGTCGGCGCCACTCGGCCTTCTTATTCCTCGTTTATTGTTCTAATGTCTCAATTTTTTACACGAATGATACTTTGTTCTTAATCGTTCAAAGCATTCCTCGTTACAATTGCAAATCACGTTTATGGAGCTCATTAATCCTTTTCTCAAGCGCATTTCTTTGTATAAATACATTGTTCTTAATCTGAAAGTTCTGAAATTCAAATGCTTGTCGCATCAATGAGTAAATAATTTTTACAAAATTTTACAGAGATCCTATTGTCATTATATTACAAGCTTAATAGTGCAGTTGCTACTTGAAATATTCACTTTTGAAACACCCTGTACAAAAGTTTGACCTTCCTCATAGGAATACATCCACTGGTGATTTTCCTCACGATCACATCATCGAACCGGTAATAATACCTGGATCCCGGGAAATTCTCAGACCGGGATTCTCGAATTTCCTTCTTTTTTCAACTTCGTCCTCGTAATTCCGATCAGCCACGCGTTATTAAATCCCACTCGGATCCACGGATAAAGGTAACCTGGCCGGAGAACCTAGTCGACTCTCAGCTTTCCGGGGGATGCTGGGTAAACTTCATAAATACGAACGCGACGATCTTCGCAATTACATCGTTCGGCACTGACCTGAAATTGACACGGATTGATAAGTTCTTCCTGCCAGATGACTTCAAGGAAAAATTTCAAACATTGATTGATCCCAACGTCTTTACAGCGTTCGATAATTACCTACCATAAAAATTAAATAAATCAGCCATCTTGAGATTGAAATAACGAACAATAAAATAGACATTTCAAAATCAATTGAAGTAATAATTTTAATAAATCAATTAGAAATCCACGTTACTTTTGCTCCTCAGATAAAAAGACATTTTTTGAATCTTCATGAATTTCTTAAATTATTTTTTTATAGCCCTGCAACATATAAGACGATCATTTTGGAATATATTTCGTTTGAGTCTTAGGGAAATAGTAATTTTGTAAACTTTCGATGTGCTTTTTATCGTAAAGCAAGTATTGGATCGGACTGTGGGGATTCTTCGATCAGAACGCAGCGTGTAAAGTGTGTTAACTAGATGTATTTATAATAAAACGCGTGCTCGATCCCCAATTAAGGATCGCCGCAATTTATTTCATCCAGGAATTCCACTGACACAGTTCCAGTACAGTCGGGAGCAGACCCAGGCATCCTTCAATGGCCGGCGCCGCGGTAACGCGATAGCGCGTCCGCTGATCTGCATAATTATTTATGAGCAGGATTATACGAGAATAATCGTGCAGGCTGAAATTAGTTTTTCTACGTCGGGTTTGTAATTCTAATGGTGCAACGGTGAACAGTAAATCCAGCGTTCTCGATTCTGAGGCAGCGAATTTAAAACAGTCGCTCGCAAAGTTTCCTTGGCAATAGTCGAGCGGAATAGACCAGCGGGAATTTTCATAAAAGAAATCTAATCGTATAATTTCAGAAACGCAGCATTTTTATGCTACCTTTTTCCGTTGAAATCGAGCCAGCCGGTAATTCATGTTCGATTTCACTTTTTTTAGTACACTTTTCCTTTTTCTGTTTGCTTCACTAATCATTCTCGCATTTATTCGCAACGAACCTGTATACTACGATTCAAAAGTTCGAAAACAGTCGAATGGAGTTTCAGGCAACTTACTTACAAATTTATCAATTATCTATTACATTAAATATTCAACGTCTAGCTTACTCGAATCTTCAGCTTCCTTATTTAAAGATAATTCTCAAAGAAAGCTTCACTATCCTCTTAATTCATTTACAAAATATTCCTCGCATAAAATCTCTATTCTCCTGAAAAAAGACATTCCAACAAAAGCGTATAAGAACACAGCGAAAATCACCAGTGCCTCGATACTTTTGTAGCCCACTGTACCCACGCACCTAATATAAACCCCATTGTAATCTCGTTAGCGCTCGGGCATCATAAAACCGACTTCCTTCATCGTTAGCATATCACATAGAAATCTATCCAATTAAAACATTACCTAAACCGCGAGCAATAAATAAAAAATCAATGCCAATCCTCGTTATAAGACTCCTCACACTATACTAACCAAAAAAGAAACTCCGCGAGTATCTGACGCTTAACAAACTACATAAACTATCCGTAAAACGCGTACACGTAACCGAGTTATCGCCTGTCAAACAAAGAGAAAATCACGAAAACGTTGAAGCGCTGGTGAGAGTTAAAAGAAAAGTTTACCGTTTCCACGGGACTCATTGTTTCGGCCGTGTTATTAGGTTGAGGTAATCGAGGTTCGTTACGGTATCTATTAACGAGTCCGATAATCACGATCTCCGCTCCCAAAAATTCGACCGGTTTGACTCGTCGGCTTTCCTTGCCCCTAACGGTATACCCGGCTCCTATCCGCTCCCCCCTCCGCTCGGTTCCAGACGAGTACACGGGAAAACGTGGTACTTCCTTCTCTTTGATGTAATCGACTTCTTTCATCAGCATGCTGCGTGCCCGTTGCTCGATCGTTTTCGCGTTTCTCTTTTAACACTCGCCCGAGAATTGCGGGCCTGCCACGCACTTAACGCGATTACGTTCGGTTTCCTTCTGCGTGACCCGTAAAAACATAATTCCGCGCGGCACGAGGAGCCCCCTCGTCGCGCGTAGCGAACTATCCTTACCCTTAATTATCCAGGAAACCGCGCAGAAAAGAAGGAGGCGCCTGGAGTTTATCGGGCGGACTCGAAACGCGAACCACGCGACAAATTACACGTATCGGGATCGTTAATTGCACGACGTCTCACGGTGCACGTGTCTCGGAGGAAATCGAAAATTATCCGTAGAGTTTCCCTGTGACCGCCTACGGCCGGGTCTTTTGTGACCTGCGGGTATTTTCGAGAATTACGAGATGGATAAGAGTAATGGTTTGAATATTTGATGAGATTTCTTTGTTGACTTCTTGCATTGGAAAATAGGGATTCACTTGATGGGTGAAGATGTTTTTCGAAATATCGAGAATGAGATATAGGATCTTCAATTTAAATTGAGTAGATGAAAGTAGGATTGCTTCAGTGATTTCCTTGGTTAGATGTTAATCAGTTTTCATCGTTTATATAGATAATCTATGAATCATGCGAACGTGTCTACGAAATTTCTCGTTTTTCATCCGACGACAGGAATTCCATGCAATCACGATTAACGTTGAAGGCTGAGCGTAACAACTAATTTCGAGGGAGTGGCGGGGAATTCCTCCCCCGGCGAACCAGAGGCAGATGTTTCAAGATCTAAACACGACCGTCGCCCGATTGTGTACGTTACCGTCGGGGAACTAAGTCTCTGCGAGCTTAGTTCGAGCGTTGAACGTAGGTTGGTCTCCGGTGAAGTCCTTGGCGTTAAACGAAGTTTAACCAGTGGGGTCCTTGGAGTTGATTGGCTAAGCTGTCTGTTAAACTCCGTTTAATACTTAAACCAAAGTGCCGGAACTGCCAGCGAAACGGGCTAAACGGTAGCTTGTAAACTGATCCGAAGTTTCGAGCTGGAATTTATGGGACATCCGAGGAATCATTCCCGGCGAGCGGATATTGAAATGCATCCGATTTGCAATTCCTTCCGTGGAGCGGGGGCTTCAACGTCATTAGCGGCGAACGACCGGGTGAAATTGCGCGAGCATAATTTCGAACATACTTTGTCCTCCGGAACTGTCTCCAGGAAAAGTATCTTACCTTCATAAGGAATAGCAACTTTGATTTTCTTACTAAAATTAGTTGAGATATTTGTAACAAGGAAATAGCTAGAAGAAACTTCCTGAATATGTAGTTAATATCTAGAGTTTCTATTTGGAAAATATAACAGACGATAATGTAAGACATTTAATTTGCAAATTACTATAAATCACTATAGGAAACTTTTTAGTCTAACACTAGAACTACCGAGCAAGAAGACAGCTATTCATAATTCATTATAAAAATTAAGTAGATTTCTTGAGATTCAAAGAGCTTCCTATTAATACACTTGTACATTGAATTTATTTTGAAATTCCTCACGAAAGTCCTCTAAAATCTGAAACTCTCCAAGCATTAATCACGAATATATCTTCTAAAGAAACATTTCCTCCAATTGATCGGTACCTTTATATTTTGATCTGTCACGTACAGTCGAGGTTAAAGCTTCTTCATAGCTAACCAGCAGGCGAATCAGCGAAGACAGCAGTTTGAACGAATTCGCGGCGCTAATTAATCCGAGTGGTCGCCGCGTGATCGATACGTGAAGTTATCCGAACTGTCCGGCTCGTCAAGGGTGGTGAACTGCCAAACGAAACTCCCCGCGACGAAATAATCCGCGGAACGGGCGGGGCCGGCACGGGCCGTGGAATAAAGTATAATTACCGTTAATTGCTATCCGGGGCGAGGATTACGCGATGAATGACGCCGCACATTCGGTCGGCAGTTAAAAGTGGCGCCGTCATAAAACGCGGATTAGCGTCGGGGCTAGATCGTCAATCCGCGAACAACACGCCCTCCTCGTCGGTGCTGTTGTTTTATCTTTCCTCTCGGATCTTGTTTCGATTCACCGTTTAACCCTTTAGCCCCTTGACACTCGGATTTTTGTCGACTTAACGTGTTGACGCGAATGCCGTCTGCAAACATCCGATTCTCGTGAATGCAGGTTTGATACGATTTTATTCTGAAAGTATGAAGTCTTCTCAAACCAAGAATTAACTAATTAACAACACAAAATTGCTTTTGTCGTCCATCGTGGATTTCGAAGTGAGCGTTGACGTAAGCTGAGGATGATCTGATATTTCTTCTGATATTTTGTGTAGTTAATTTACATGTACTGATACGTAGGATATTCTATTGTCTTCTGTTTGGAACAATTGACAATTAGTAATTTATTTCTTAATGTTTGATGAACATTTTCTGTTTTAGAGAAAGTAGATCGTGGTCTAAACTGTAAATAATTTAGTAATATGTTTATCGTATGTTTTAACATATAATTTCTTAAGAGAGCTGATAAACTTTCTTAAAAATGAATTCATTACAAATAAGTTACTGTTGTTTAGCTTAATAGGAATTTCTAATTCTTCAAGTAGAGTTTGTAGCGTGAAAGAACTAGGATAGGCGAATGGTTAATCCTATTTCCGCTGGGAAATTGTCGTGTAATGCGGAATTTCAGGAAGTCTTCCGAAATTACGAACGGTTCGACGCGGATCCCGATGGTCCTCGGGAACAACAGCGAAGCGACGCGATCACGGAAACGATTAATTAGATTCTTACACGTATCCGGAGCAGAGGAATTGGGTCCCGCGGAAGATAGAGTGGAGAGAAGATCTCGTGGATACCACCTACGGAGCGAGTAATTGCAAATGGCGGCGGTTTGCTGTAACGGGGACCTGGGGGATGTTACACTGATGATATTACTTACGGTGCTTGTCGCTTCATTCTGGAACTGCTCCTGCGAGACTGCGAGCTTGCTCGAAAGAAAAGTTTCAGGCAACGAAATAGGAATGATTATCAAAACGAGTTATTCAAATTCTAATTATCTAACGGAAACACTAAAACTACAAAGAATATCGTGACAAACTGCTGAAACGATATATTTGTAATATACTTAAGATTCCAATGACTGTACAAGTGTTACCGATTCGACGAAACAGCTCCACTTCTTCGTGCATTAATATCCGTCACTTCTCAGTAACCATCAATTAAAGTCTGCAAGAGAAAGTTACACTAAAGACCACAGAATAGTCCACGGATTTCTCCTCAAGGAAAAATATAAGAAAACATCGAATCTTCCATCGAATCAACAGCACAATTCTCAACAGACATTTATCTCGTTCAAAGAAGTATCCAACTCGTGATCAACTGGTCCGCATTGCTTCCCGCGTAATGGCCACGAAAAACGACACGCGGAAAAATGCCCGTTTCGTTTGTTCTGTACTTCCTAATTATCAGGACGCAGGATAATCATACGTATTATTCGATCGAAGAAGGACACGGTATAATTTGCCCCAGGAAAGTCGGTGGGTTTCGAAACGACGGTGGGCGCCGGCGACAGCCGCAGGGTAGTAAATTATAGACCGGAGAACTTTCCAAGATTTATTTCGCGTGGAAGGTGCGCATGACAATCGCCTCCCTACCAGCCGGCTAGGGTCAGGAGGTCGTGCCCAAGAGACCCACATTTCTCTCTTCGCCTCTTTACCGGTTCTCTCGCCTTCCTTACTCTCTGCCCCCCTCCCCCCACCCGCCGCGCCGCTTTATATAGTGTCGTCTTATCTTATCCGCGGCTCTTTCAGCTTCCACTCGGTGTCATATTTCAGGAACCGTTTTTTCCCTTATCTCGCGCCGTGTCCCGGGGCCGCGAAACATCAGCCGGCGAGCGCCTTATCAACCTGCCCGCCACGGACGTTTCAATGCGAAATTCAGCGGGATCGTTAAGTGGGATACGGTGTATCCTAACGGTGGATTCCGCGGATCAAGCGATCACGATTCGGGTTAGCGGCCGTTCCGCGTCCGTCCCGGATGACGAGGCGGGAATAGAAAGCTGATCGATGACTGTCCGACAATAGATTTGTACGCCGCGCGTTTTACGTATTCATGGGATTCCGTGGAAGTGCGAGCCGGGATCGCGCTGCACGTTTTTATCGGGGCTTGGACTTGTTTGTCAGTCGTCTTGCGGAACTCGTCACAGTTCTAGGCTTTAAGTTTCTGTACGTCCGAATTTTACGGGTTTCGAGTGCTCGATGGGAATGAGTTTCGTGGGAGGTAGTTTGATTAGAGTATTTAGAGTTGGAGTCTTAGGTGAAGGATTATGCTGACTTAGAATCTCTAGAGTGAAGTTTGAAATTTTGTAAATGAATCGTTCAGGATAATTCCTACTTACACAGGGCGATCGAAAGTAAAGTAATATTTCCTCCAACACCAGGAAAACCAGAAGTAACTTCCGAATTCTGCGCAAACTGTCCCAATCGAGTTACCTTCGCTCCACCGCCAAGGCAGCGAAAACCACAGCGAAAATAATCCATTAAAGTCACAGTGCTCCTTAATCGAATTCCGACAATATATTCCAAATAAAATCAGCAGGGGCAAGGTTACCCGAAATCCCCGTGGCGGCGTCCACTCTCGGTTCGTTTAGAGCATCGCGTCGCCCCGTGTCCGTCATTATTTAATTTAATCGTCGATTTGAGTTAACCAGAACGAGAAGCGCGCGGAGAGGTCGAACCCGGCGACGAGAAATTTCACGGGAGCAGCGCGAGGCCGTGTTTCACGCGGGCCGCCGGGTCCGCGAAATTGAAGAGGATAATTAGCCGCTTAAGGCTTTTTCGTCCGAGCCACGGCAATTTGCTGCGGCGCCGGAATTTGTTTTCCGCCGCGACGAGTAAGGGTGCGTTTCTACTATCCGTTCAGACGCGTAACGCTGGATTCGCGGAGCTGTCCGTGAACGGTTTTGTGAACCGTGGGCGGATCAGCGAACAGGAAACAGCGTTTACTCTGTAGACAGTGCATCGGAGGAGTTGTTCAATTGTTTGAAATCTGGAGGTGTTCATAATATTGTGTAGAGTTATTAGCTACTTTCATTTGTCTCCGAGTTCGATGAACTGTTAATATTTTTGCATTGACATGGCACTAATTAAAATTCATTTACGTCTGATCTAAGCGAGCTTTTCTGCAGCAATTTAGATTTTACCAAGGTCTGTATCCAACAGTAGCCAAGAGATTGAAAGAAAAATTGCAGCAATGAAATTTGGCAGAAAATCTAAGAGTCCTGAGATTGTGTTACATATTTCACCGTAAGAATTCTCGCTGGAAGCTTCACGCGGCTAGATAGACAGTGTAAACGCACCTTAACCGCGATCGCGTCCCGCCGCTGAAAAAACGTATCGCCCACGTCCGCGGCCTGTAACTCGCATTTTTCGAACTGCGAAACTCTAACCGGGAAATTCTCGCGAGCACCACCGACCGACGTCCCTTCCGCCCCTCCCGCTGCCGAGTAATGGAGTTTGTCCTCGCTGGTCTCTTTACACGCGAGCACTGTGTACATTGTCAAAATTGGACGGGAATTTAATATAGTGTTGTCAGCCGATACACTAAGAAAACTTCAACGAAATTGAATCGTTACTTTGTTCGCGCGTGCACGGCGACAGGGAAAATGTAAACGAGTTGATGGGGAACATTACAGAGAATTTTAACGGTTTCGTTGGGTTATTTGCTGTATCTCCGACAGGAAGTTAAATTGAAGTTTGGTTACGTTGACATTTATTCGCGACAGATGCTTCGATCGAATATTTTATAGCTGAGATTATTTGATTATGATTCTATATCATTGAAACCGTGTAATGATCGGTGATATGAATTTTTTGAAGATTTATTCCATTCGTCAGTTGATAGAAACTGTTGTAAAGCAGCCGTAATATAGACGATCGCAGTGTAAACAATAATATGAACATAATAATCCTTTTGTTCTCCTCTGCTGGAACAGGACAACATCGAAAATAGCGAAGATCGGGCAAGGTTCAATAAAAATCACTGGCGGATTCTTCGGATACGATGTTCCCAGGTTCGACACATAATACGGCGCGACTCATCTTGACATTTATACGTCTGGATACGGAGTATATATTTCATCGCGCAGGACGCTTTATGTCCCCAGTTGTAAAGGAAGGACGCGTGATGTTTGCTTTCCCAGGTTTTTCGGTTTTCCCCGTCCGTTGAAAGCTTTCGCGCGTTTCACGCCGGCAGGATCATTGTCACGTGAAACTTCTGTGCTCGGCGAGAAATTGACGGCGAAAGAAAGCCCGTGGAATGGGATCCGGTTTCGTGGAGTCATCGGTGCCTTTCAGCGTCGTTGGGTTTCATCGCTTCGATCCGCCGCGCGAAAAACGGAATAATTTCGATTTAACGAACCGTAAAATTAGGCGGACTCCTCTTAAACGGGATAATTTTATTAAACGCCGTCGCATTCGGCGAATCCTCCGCGTCCGGTCACCTAATTGGAATATTAAATCTGTGCACTTTCACACGGCCCTCGATTCTATCGATCGATCTCCCTTTTCAGCGCCGCTCGTCCACTCTTGTTACCCATTTTTTATTGTCTTTCGTTTTCCTTGCGACATTCATTCCGCTACATTGGTTCTCCGCGCTTTTAATCGTTTCGCTTTCCTTGTGCGCAGTGTTCTTCGCATTATATACCATGTTATCCTCGTAGATTCACTTGATTTTATTCTACGCATCAACGCGAGTGAATTCTAAGCAATCTAAAAATCTGCACAATTCTTAGAACAGAACACATCGTTGTCCTCTTCAAAAAACTTAAAATCTAATATCAAGGTTCATCTAAAAATTCAACTGCGATACCTAATACTTCGCTATCTCGATCAATCAATAATTACAAACTACTATTCGAGCGAATGTATCAGTCAAACGAAACAAGCATCTACTAGACACAACGGATGAAACGTCGGAATTCCAATGTTCGACGGAAAGAAATCCAATGTTTACCTCCGCGTGATACGCGAGACAGGATCGGTTCCGCGTAAGTCGAAACAGAACGATGGGAAATCGCTTAAAAACCGATCCGATCCGATCCGATCCGCGGCGCGCCGGCCGAAAGAATGAAAGCCGGCCGCGCGGATTACACCTCGCACGGATTCGTTTCAATTGCGTTCTAAATCAGCCGGGCCAGCGGTAGAAATCTGTAAAGTCTTGTTCGACGTCGGTCGATTTGCCTCGGTGTCGGATAAATTTCTGCCAGAGCAGCGCAGAAATTCATTCCTCCTCGTAAAGCCGGGCTCGCGCGAGCGGATCCGATCAGTCGGTGCTCGCAAACGGGGCAGAAAGATTCGTGAGTTACGCTCGCCGCGGCAACCCGGCAGCCATCTAAGCAAAGCAGACACGCGGCATCGTTTCCGCGATCTTTATGGCGTGAACCAAGCTACCGCTTCTACTCGTGTGCGGTTCGTTGCAGCGAACCTGGCACTTTCATCCGAGTGGTCGGATTCTGGGGCGCACGCCTTGTCCACGCGAATTTTCAATGATTGGCTGACGCGCCACGCGACAAAGAGTGGGGGAAGCCGTTTCCAGATTTGCTATTGGAGCACTCGGAGCACTGTATCCGCCCCTTTAACGTCACGAGTGCCAGGTTCGCTGCAACGGACGGTATGTAAGACGACATTCGACTGTTGATGATATTTGGGGATTTATTTGGTAGAAGTTTTGGTAGAATTGTTATGGATTTAGGAAGATTTCTGGAGGACTCCATTCTTTTATAGGGATCTCTTATTTATAAGTTCAGAATGATGTTGAACATTTTTACAGTATTCTCTTGTGAAATGACTTCTGTATATTTCTCGAGATTAATCAGCAGCGTTTCATGATCCTTTGAGACGTTAAGAGGTTCTTCATTCGTTGAAAGAGTTAGCGAGATTCTTTGCTCGGGTACTTGGGCGTTTCTTAAAGAGTTGTCAAATATTTGATAACCCTATCACTAGATATTTGAATACTTAGTCGTCAAACATTTGAACGTCTAGCGGTCATGTATTTATAAATGCTCATGTGTCTAATTATTAAATGTTTGAATATCTAATCATCGAGTACTCTCGAACGTTCGAGTATTCTGTCATCCAAAATTCGACGTCTCGATAGCGCAAACTTTTAACTTCTAAACTCGCGCCACAGATAAAATCAATACAGAATGTCCACTTTAGTCTGTCGCAGAAACTTGTAGGCGACTCCTGTCGATACGTTAAGTTTGTAGGCTGCCCACGTAGCCGGTGCACGCATTACGATGCTTTTATTTGACATTACGCGTCGCGCTAGTTACTGAAAAATCGGATCGTTCGACAGCCCTCGTTCAGTTAATCACCAGTTAAGAAACGCGGTCCAGAGTAATTGGTTTTATATAACGCGAGACACCCGTGCAGCAGCTTATAGACATACAATCAACCCATCGGAAATTAGCTTACATTTATAGAACAGCGAAAGCTATAAATCAATCGAAAGTAAATAACATTCCGTCACATTAATCGTTCGCTCTAATAACCACCTAAACAGAAACCCACCGTTTACCCTCGCGACAAGACGAACCAAAACACAAGCCTCGATACCAAAATCGAAACGAAATCTTTAAAAAAAACACCGTACAGACCACAACATTTTTACCCATCGCCGCCTCTCAAAAGCTTCTTCAATTATTCAACGGAAAGCACGCGAACTATCCAGTTGGAAAACAACTTTTAATCCGTCAGCCCGATAATATTCAAAAATATCGATTTCGCTGCATCATTCACGGAAACGCGGTACCGCCGAGCGCGACGTTGAAAATCGAGACCGGGCAACAATGCCGAAGCGCGCGATATTTCGTAAAAATCCAATCCCGGCCGAGCTCGGCGTCCCGAAAAAAAACGACGGAGAGAGGGAGCGCCCGTCTTTCTCTTTCCCGTGACTTCGCGGCGTCAAAGGGGAACGAAATATCGTTAAAACGTGGCCGACCGAGCTCGCGGCATCGGTCTTTCTCCT